>NC_090656.1:93832684-94110184 GCF_040937935.1 Hyperolius riggenbachi
ACAATAGATAAATGGGTTAGCATACAATGTAGGACATGCAAGGAACTCATAACAAAACAGGATCCTACAAATGTCTTTGATAATGGTAGTTCAGTGTCTTTGTTCAAACATATATGTAAAAATCCATGCAAAGCAGCATTTGAAGATGGCAGAGAGGAAACCCATGTAAAAACTCCTCTACTACCATTGAACTGATATGGTTTCACTTTGTGTTTCTCGGGTAATCTTCTTATATCTGGTCCCTACCCATAAACAGTGATGCATGTTAAAGACATGATATGGTTGATTCACTGACGGGCCATTGCACAACTAGCGCGACCCATGGTACATGAGTAATATTGATGGCTATTAGTGAAACAACCTAAATAACAAAGACAGAGCCTGTCATGACTTGTCTTAATGCTGCAAGATCTGGGGGGTTTCAGCGTTAAACACTTACCTAATCCGGCGTAATCGGGACTCAAATCACACATCAACCCCTGCTTAGGAACATACTCATGGCCAAGTTTACAAAGTCCACCAGAGCTCTCTGGAAACCTCTGCCTACATTGCCGCAGCCCGTCCCAGCTCAACAGCTACCAATTAGGCTGTGGCTGCTGAGCTGGGGATGGGCCAACACATATAGGGTTGGCCAGACACTTAGGCAAAATGTTTTAAAAAATGAATTTGCCTGGGTGAAGTATTTCAGATCAGGTAAGTATTTAACCCTGAGACACCACTCCCCATTCTGTATCATTAAAGGGACAAACAAAAAAACAAAAAATATGAGTTTTACTCACCTAGGGCTTCCAATAGCCCCCTGCAGCTGTCCAGTGCCTTCGCCGTCTCCCTCCGATCCTCCTGGCCCCGCCGGCAGCCACTTCCTGTTTTGGTGACAGGAGCTGACAGGCTGGGGACGCGAGTGATTCTTCGCATTCCCAGACACATTAGCACCCTCTATGCTGCTATATGGTATATGATATATGCTATAGCAGCATAGATGGCGCTATTGTGTCCAGGAACGCGAAGAATCACTCGCGTCCCCAGCCTGTCAGCTCCTGTCACCGAAACAGGAAGTGGCTACCGGCAGGGCCAGGAGGATCGGAGGGAGATGGCGAGGGCACCGGACAGCTGCAGCGGGCTATTGGAAGCCCCATGTGAGTAAAACTCATTTTTTTTTTTGACTTAAGTGTCCCTTTAAGACTAAGCCTCGAGTTACCGATTGCCCAGCAAGCTCATGGTAAATAAGAACTCCTGTCATGACAGGCTCCGTGATTTTAATGGTGCGTACGCACCTTTGACGGATGTCACCCGTTGGGGATCAGTACCTGATCTCAGGGCAACACGGGGGGGGGGGGGGGGGGGGAGGAATGGCTATATGGGGCCTGAGTGAATCTGGAGCCTGGTGAACTGTGTCACAAACTTGCTACAGTCCATGTCTGTCCTTCTGGCTTCCCATTAATATGGTGAGAGGTGCCGGGATAATTAGCCAGGAGTTAATAGAGTGCTCTTTCACACCTAAAATCCAAAAAACGCAAATGCAAGCATTCTGCACTTCAGGTTTTTGCGATTTTCACTATGTTGGCCTCAATCGAAATGCAGGAAAAATCGGAAACGTATTCAGTATAAATGCATTCCCATGATTCCTATTGTAACTTTACTGTACTTGCATTTGGAAAATCGCAAGCCTTTTCAAAAACAAAACTGAAAGGGACCTGAGTCAGTTAGTGGTTAAAAGTAAACCGGAGACAAATGGGAGAAAAAGATTTGTACTTACCTGGGACTCCTTCCAGTGTAGCTGACAATGCGCTGTGTTGCTATGCGGTGGGCGAAGGAGCAACGAGCGGCACGTGCATGACGTCACATGGGGGAGTGGAGCGAACAATGGGGTCGGCAGGAGATCTGTGTTGCTAGGGGTGACTAGACCTGCCAGGCGGATCGCTCATTGGTTGGTGGTCAGGAGTCATCGGTTGCAGTACACACACCTGATTATTGGCTAAGGCGATTGTTATCGGTCGCCTCAGCCGACTTAAGTCAGGCGTGTACGCTTTACTTAATGTACTCTTTAACGCTTAAACAGAAAAACAACTAGCTCTCACTTGCTTGTGTCTTGCTTGTGTAAATATAAGCTAACTACCGTATGTCTGATGATAACAGCTTCAGGCATTTATAAAATGTTGATAAAACAATAATTCAGAACTTTATTAGGTGAAGAGACACTCGGCAGTGTTGACAGTCACCTTTTATAATCTTTGCTTCTGGCCAGACTTGGGTTTTAATATTTGCCTGTAGTTCCCTTCTAATGTCATAATGTCATGGCAGTCTCATTAAATCTCAGCCTGGTTTAGCAATGGGACGTTTTTACAATAGGCTCAGTGACATGTCTGATAAATGGCGGTGTAGCCACAGTGAACAGTGTGCCCCTTGGCAGTCTGTGTTTGGATAAACACCTTACAATGGAAGCACAGGGAGGCCTAGTGCCTTGTACTGAAGGAAACAGCCTTGTGGATAATTATAGGATTTAGAATTTCTCAGGAGTCTGGGAGACACTGTCAGATAATTATCCAGGTGGGAAGGTTTCCTGAAACCTGATCCAGGAGTACAGGCTGAATCCATGCGCTTAGAATTCAAACCTTCCCCCTCAGCTTCTCTAGTCAGAGCTGCATGGAAATGTACTTGCAGCAGAGTATGGCCTATGTGAGTATGAGAGCGCTTAGAAACTGCAGAAAATAATGGTGTATAAATATTTCTTCAGGGTATCCGAATTTAAAGGTAACTGAGTTTCTATTTTCTATTCATAGAAATGTTTGAAGCTGAAATCCAAAATGTATACCACATTAGCACCCCATCCAAGTCACAGATAAATAATAAACAGCGTAAAGTTTTTATACAGTATGAATTTCTTAACCACTTAAGGACCACGGGCTTAAACCTCCCTAGTTACCATGCCATTTTTTACAAAATAGGCCACTGCAGCTTTAAGGCCTTGCTGCAGGGCCATACAACTCCGCACACAAGTGATTGCCCCCCCTTTTTCTGCCCACCAACAGAGCTTTCTGTTGGTGGGCTATGATCGCTCCCAGGATTTTTTTTTTTTATAAATATTTATTCTATTTATTTTTCAATAAATAAACATATATATTTTTAAAATGTAATAACTCTCCCTCCCACCCTCCCATCGCCAGCCTATGACAGCTTCAGCCAATGAGAGCTGATTGCTCTCCTGCGTCCCAGGGGCCCAGCCGTCAACCAAGCGGAGATGCGCACGCATTGGCGCGCGTGATCTCCTGCAAGCGCACGATCTCCTGCAAATCCCCGCCCCAGGACCTTACACCGATCAGCGTTAGGCGGTCCTGGGGCTGCCGCTGTGGCCACGCCCATCGGCGTGACACGGTTGGCTAGAGGTTAAAGTGAACCTGAAGTGAAAATAAACATATGAGATAATGAATCGTATGTATAATATGGATGATACATTGGTAGTATAGAAAAAAGTTTCATATTTTCTGTTTACGATCAGTGATTTACATATATTTACTAACTCCTTGTTTTCGTGCTCATCCATCGCCATCCTGCCGAGCACTGATCAGTGAATGGGAACATGTGTTCCCAAAGCCAATCAACGTGCTTGTGAATGAGTGATTCATGAATGATCATGGCTTCAGCCAGAAACTGGTGATCATTCATTTAAATAAAAATAAAAACACACATTCACTTCTTGTGTGCTGTTTGAAGTACACAGAATAAAATGTTGGGACATAGTTACCAAAATAAAACTCTGGTAAATAAAAAAATAAATATATAAAAGAGCCAAAGTGACAGCATTTATTTATGTATGCTTTCCCATGGCTGAAATGTTTACAATTTCATACCAGAGTATGTAAACTTATGAGCACAACTGTACTTACCACAGTAAAGGTTCACCCAGTTATCCTTCCTGCATGTTTCAGGGTTGAAAGCGGTACCCATTGCTTCTGGATAAATCATGTGCAAACACGAGTGAATATAATAAATCCAACATTAGTACATCGCTTTTCTCCTGGCGTACTCAAAGAATCAGAGCTGCAGCCACTAGGGCATGCTCAGTAGGCAATAGCAGTGTTAGGGAGTCTAGTCTAAGGACTCCTTACTGAATAGGTGCTGGTTTACTGAATAGGAAGAAACGAGATTTGAACAAAGATCTCCTGTGCCAGAGAAGTTGCCCAGTACGCTATTCCATGCAGATCGTGTCTGAACTGTGATTTAAACTGGAAATTAAGAGTGTTTAAACTACTCAGCCACTGCGGTTTGCTGCCTAACTACAGGCTCTGTTCATAACCCTGGGATATTCTTAAAATGTTTAAATGTTATAAAAAAAACAGATAAAATTTCCCATCTCCTGTGTTATAAACTCTAGCTACACCATGTCAGTGGAAGGGAAATGTTAATTAGATTGCCTTGAGAAGAAGATAGATTTATGTACAGCTCACTGCAGACAGCAGTAGGTAGGACAGTTGCCTCTTTTGCCATAACTGTTACAATAGAAGATAACACAAAGAAACATTCTTTGCCTGTACTTCACATTTGTTTTGCTTTATACAACCTTAACCTGAGCCTTCAGCCGACACGGGGGCGTCACATCATGAGAGAAGAAAGACCTTTGTTATGCATGGCATAGTGCTGTTGTGTTGTCTGATTCCCGCTTCTACCAACACTTCAGCATGAATGGCTGCCATACAAGGTGAGATAGCAAGAGTTTTTTAAACTAGATCTTTACTGAGAGATCACGAAACCTGCTATTGTTGACGTGGTTTTAAATTAAAAAAACAAAAATGAATCGCTTGAATATCACTCTGATCTCCTGACTTAAAGCAGTACTTCAGCGAGCTGCAAACCTCCTTACTCACATATGGAGTGGGACGGCTTCCCAGTCCTACCTAAATCCTCTTCGTTCCACCGTCGGGCCCCGGTGAAGTTCTGCAACCAACTTGGTCAAATATGTTTTTGGCCCTCCTTGGACAGACTTCAGAAGTACTTGCATCACCAAGTACTTCCAAAGACTAGCGGGATTGTACCGCGCACGCACAAGTCCGGGCTCGCACATGCACAGTACAGATGCACCTAGCTTCGGAAGCACTTTGCGTTAAAGTGTACCTGAACTGACATACAGCATGATGAGATAGACAGAGGTATATATAGGAACTTGTCTGTGCTTTTTCTATGTAAATGGAGTCAAATTGCAGCCCAATACAGTGGCAGCTCTTCGAGAAATAGAAGCCACAACACTTGTATCTGTCTGAACTGATTATCATGATCACAGAATAGCGCTGAAAAGATCAAAATGTCAACTTTTCTCTTTGTTTGGAGCTGAATTAACCAGATTTTATTTCATACTGACATGGCTTCTGTGTACACTTCAGGCTTACAATTTGAACCGTTAGACTGCACAGTGTGTAATGCACATGTTACTATGGGAGTGAGCTGCAGTGGAGACTGGACATAGACTTCATTTCAGAGCCTGCATGCAGGTAGTTGAATAAAGTGATCAGTTACTGTGAACAGGCTGATAGAACTGTATGGGCAGTGAGTTGACATGCAGAATTATCCTGCAAAGCAACTGAGCTCTGTGAACTAGCCCTTACATTGAAAATAACAATATCAGTCTGCAGGAAAGTTCTACTACACCTACAATTATAAGTTTATTTTCATTTCAGGTTTGTCAAGTATTTTTAGTCAGGTACCTGCAATACACTGATGCAAGCACAAGTTGACACTGCGAACTCTGCACACCTGATGGGCATATGGTACTCAGTGCCACTTCCTGCACCATAGATTTTCATTATTATAGGCTACAATATTCTCAGAGAGACAAGTCTATGCCTGTCCCCTTGCAGTCTGAACAGAAGGATGATTTAGCAGCAACCCCGCCTGCAGAGCCTGCTAGTAAAAGGAGCGTACACATGCACCAAAAAGATTGCCTGTAGGGATCGGGGCTCAATTCATATGGTGACAGTTTGGGCCATGAATTCATAAAGACAAGACAAATAACATTTATATTGCGCTTTTACTACTGGCGGACTTAAAGTGCCAGAGCTGCAGTCACTAGAATGCGCTCTATAGGCAGCAGCAGCGTTAGGGAGACTTGCCTAAGGTCTCCTACTGAATAAGTGCTGGCTTACTGAACAGGCAGAGCCGAGATTCAAACCCAGGTCTCCTGTGTCAGAAGCAGAGCCCTTAAAGATGCACCCCTCAGCTACAGCAATGTGATGTGCATTGTTGGGGAGGATGGATGATGAGGCGGCACATGATGAAGCAGCTTATGGCAGGTAGGGTAAATAGGGGAACAATAGGGGTCGTCTTTGACCATTGCTTAAACATTGAGTGTGCCAGATCCTTAAGTGACAGTGACCTTGGGAACAGCTGTACAAGCTAAGATGGCTGTTTGGTTAAGATGGTCCTAAATGGTCACGTTGGCCAAGTTCAATTTAGTGTTTGTGTGAACATTAAAAAGCAGCTTTTATTTCTGCAGTTTGTCCTGGTTTCTAATAGCTGTAGGAGCTGCCATTTCCCTCCCCCTCCCCTTCCCTCTGCTCTTATTTATCCAGGGAAAGTGTGAATGTAATCAAGTGTGACTGTTTGAAGTGCAGTGTCCTATTTCCCCCCTCCCCTCTGATGAAAGCTTTAGTTTACTCATTGCTACTGCTAATTACAGCAATCCTTATCTGCCTGCTCCTTCTGTGGATGGCAGGCCGTGGGAGTAGGGCAATAAAAGTATCTAACAAACATTTAAATGTAAAAAGAAGAGGTAGAATGGAAAAAAATGGTTTTTTTAGCAGCCACATTGTTAGCATGCATTTTTAATGTGCTATTGAGATACACTGGAGGCTAAAAATGCTGCTTGGTTCACTTTAAGGTCCTCAAATCAGTTACCTCAGGTTAAGGATTTTTTAAAGTAAACCAGAGATCTTCTAACCTAACGATTAGATACTTACCCGGGGCTTTCTCCCGCCCCATAAACATCTAAAGGTGGCCACACACCATACAATTTTTTAAATATCTGTTCAATTTAAGAATTGCAATCAATTTTTCTGGCTGATTGTAACATTTCAAAAATATGACCAATGTACCACACACCTATGTTCAATTTTTCCCCAATTATGATAAAATGATTGGAAACTCTGAGAAAAATGCTTGGGTGTGTATATTAACAAATTGACAATCTAACACACACCATACAATCTTTAGAGAAATTGAAGAAAAATATCTTGCATTCCGGATAGATAAAAATCGAAAAAAAGCTTTCGTTTTTTTCGGGAGATCCGATCGTTTTTATCGAATTGCCGTAAAATCGGATCATTTTATTGTATCGTGTGTGGCCACCTTAAGTCCCACGCCATCCTCCCGCGGTCTACCATTCAGCCGCGATCAGCCTCAGTAATAGGCTCAGTCGCATCAGTCTGAGTCTACTGCACATGCGCGGGAGGTCCACGCAGGCGCAAAAGACCCGGACTGGACGCGACTGAGCCTATTACAGAGGCTGATTGCAGCTAAATGGCAGACTGCGGGAGGATGGCATGGGATTTAGACATGTTTATGGGGCGGGAGGAAGCCCCGGGTAAGTATCAAAACTTTAGGTTAGAAGATCTCTGGTACACTTTAAAGATATCTAGATCTCAAAATGAAACAATTAGGGGCGGTTTCCACTAGTGCTGACGTACGCCTCAGAGACCCATGCCAGCACTTGCTCTGATTCGACAATGCACTCGAATCGTTCTAGCCGTACCATGCACGGTATAGAGATTCTAATGTGTGATGCAATTTTTTGCTGCCCACCGTCAGTTTCATTTTCATGGGTGCTAATTTGGATGCAGCCTATTTATTTCAATAGGCTGTGTTTCCCTGCCCTAATTTGCATGCAAGCAAACGCCAGAGGAAATGAGCCCTAAGTGGAACTGTAGTAAAAATAACGTATTGAATAAAATTGTTTATTTTTATAATATTAATTTATAAATTATTTAGTATTTGCCCATTGTAATATTGTTCCTCGCCCTGATCTACACTCAGAATTTTATCACAGGTGGTGACATTTAGTCCTGACGGATGATCCATGTGGACTATTTGTTTATTAAGAGTTCTAAAGCCCGTGGAAGATATGTGTAAATTTAATTAAGGCGGGAAATTTGGGCTCAGGGTAAAGCCAAAAGAACAGCTTACCCTGCTCCTGCAAAAGTCACGGTGACGTTAACTATTATTCCCCCTCCAGGCCGCCGTGAACGTTAGATGTCATTCGGCTGCCAAAGAATTATGCTGTTTTTGTCATAATTTGGGCTCTGTCTTTTTACACATCCCAAATTGTTGACTGAGCGCCACTATAGCCGTAATTCCCATTACGACCTATGGCGGCGCCTGGTATGCTCAAATTCCCAGCACTGCTTGGTCCTGAAGAACTGAATTAATGCATTCTAGTATATGTCGCTACAGTGCCGCTTTAAAGCGGACCCAAACCAAACATTTTTTTAATTAAAAATATTTAGTTGCACCACTCTGACACACACAAAGAAAAAGAAACACTCCTTTAAGCCTATGAGCATTTCAGTGCATGCTTTTCACCCTTCTCTTTTCATAACTAGGGTTATACAGGTGGCAGCCATTACTTCTGAGCTTAGTAGGAGGTTTTAGATCATGGGTGTGTTTGTCATCAGCTACCCTCCCTCACAGGGGCATCATCTATGTGAAATCTCACACAAGCTGAGATCACCTCCCCTGTGACATCATCAGTAGCAGCCTGTGTTTTGTGTTTGGTTTTTATCTCCTCCACCTGTTTGCCGGAAAAATCCCTGAGTTCCTCCAATAAATGTAAAATATTTTATATTTGTCATCATGCAGCTGAAAAAAGGCTGCTATTTATCATTATAATTTAGAAAATAGATTTTATTTCTGAAATCTTTTATTTTTAATTTGGGTCCACTTTAAGTTGTATCAAATCCTACATATACACCTAATATGTTTCTGTTTGGTATTCACTGTGCTCAGAGGGAAGTTTGTACAAGTGGAGTTACCCTTTAACCCTGTATTACTAAATGCAGACTTTCCCATTTGCCAAGAGGAGTAGCTTTAGCTGTGAGGACTCTTCAGTCCCTGTTTCTAGGCTCCGCTCCTATTAATGAATAGTTAAATTGAAATATTGTATTTAAAAAGTCATTTGACACTGGCATGCCTCCAAACAATGGCGTTCTCAGTGCACAGCAATTGACAGATTGACGGTGGCTGGCTGGCTGCTAAGACACATGCCATTCATGTCATTCATATGTAAATAATTGCAGATCAATATACAAAGGAATCACTGATACACTCTATAGAAATATAGGTTTCTGGCATTGTTTGGAAAGTTATTTAATTATGTCTGCTAGACTTTGGGTGATCTTTGGCTTTCTGCTATTGTGCCATCAGGAATAGCAGCTCTTAATAACCTTGAGGAAAAACATAATGCTTGGTTAATTTGGAGATGCGATTGTGCACGTCTGCACTTGAGAGGCCCTCTTGTTTCCTCTCATTGCTGCGCAGCAGACAATGGGGCTGAGAGGCGGACACACTGGCTTGTTATAACTGTAATACATCCATAATTTTTTTCACCTTAATTATGTTTCTAAAAGAACTTGAACAAACAATGCAGCAGCCTCCAACAATTCTTTCACAATTCCCTGAAAAGAAAAATCATTTTAGTTCTGAATTGTGGGTAAAAGTTGTTAGAGATTTTTGGTGACTTTTTTTCTGTATGGTTAGGGTTAAGTGGGAAATAATGTTTTCTCGGATATCTGCTTTTACAGAGAACCCAAGCAGGCTTTTTTTTTTGTAGTAAATAATATGCTACCTGATCGGGAGCAAGGTGGATCAGAGTGGGGGGGGGGGGCTCAGAGAGCGGCACAAAGGGGACACAGAGGCATGTCATGGACCAGGGAACATGCCTCTGTGTCCATCTGCCTCCTCACTGCACCGACTAGGGTACACTTTAACCACTTTACCCCCGCCCGTACGGATTTCTCCGTCCCTTTTTCCATCCTTTAACCCCCAGGGACGGAGAAATCCGTACTTTGCGCACTCCCGCCGCGTTCCCGCTCGTAAACACGCCGCCCGCCGCTAGTAAATACGCCGCCGCCCGCTCGCCCGGAGATCAATGAACGGGAAAATCCATTCCCGTTCGTTGATCTAAGCCCCGCAATGATCCGCTGCTCTCCGATGGGCAGCGCGATCATTGTGATCTTACCCAGCCTCCAAGTACTTCCTCCAAGCTTCCGGAAGGACGCTTGGAGGTCGCATTAAAACAAAAAGTTACTGTGACCATCTTGTGGCCAAATAGTAAAACTACACCCTACACATTTTTCACATACAAATAAATTACTTTTACACAAAAAATTTACTCATTACCTCCCACACTCCCAATTTTTTTTTTTTGTAATAAAAAAAAAAAATTTAAAAATGTACAATAAAAAAAAAATACATAAATAGTTACCTTAGGGACTGAACTTTTTAAATATTTATGTCAGGAGGGTACAACACTGTTACTTTATAAACTATGGGCTTGTAATTAGGGATGGACGCAAAACTGAAAAAAATGCACCTTTATTTCCAAATAAAATATTGGCGCCAAACATTGTGATAGGGACATAATTTAAATGGTTTTATAACTGGGACAAAAGGGCAAATACATTTTTATGGGTTTTAATTACAGTAGCATGCATTATTTAAAAACTATAATGGCCGAAAACTGAAAAATAATTAATTTTTTTCCCACATTTTTCCTATTTTCCCATTAAAACACATTTAGAATAAAATAATTCTTGGCATAATGTCCCACCTAAAGAAATCCTAATTGGTGGTGGAAAAAACAAGATATAGATCGTTTAATTGTGATAAGTAATGATAAAGTTATAGACGAATGAATGGAAGGAGCGCTGAAAGGTTAAAATTTCTCTGGTGGTCAGGGGGTAAACCCCCTCAGTGGTGAAGTGGTTAAAGCTCAGTGACAGGGCTTCTATGTTGACATCAACTATATCAAATACCTGGTTGGAAGTCCCTATTCCAGCTGTTTAGCTGCAGTTTCAACTCTCTGTGTCCCAAGTAGTCAAAATAGAAGATAGAAGGCACTGAGCCAAGCAGCAGTAGCAATCCTGTAGGCTGGAACAGCTTTTAATTGGCTGCTACAGGTCACTTGGACCTTATACATATGAACAGCTACATAGGCTTTCAGCCACTGTTTGTGGGCAGCTGAGAGCAACTTCCATTATAAAAGCATCAGATGTTGCAGGCAATGGATTAAGGTCTGGACTTTGACTGGGCCATTCCAACACATACTATATATACTCGCATATAAGCCTAATTTTTCAGCACAAAAAATGTGCTGAAAAGTTACCCCCTCGGCTTATATGCAAGTCAGTGGAGCAGAATGGATGGTAGAGCAGGTTTTGTTACTGGCAGAGGAGCGTAAGGATCATGCATTAGTGATCCTGCACTTGCCAGCTGGCTCCCTGCTGAGTCCGTGTCCCCCATCTCCTGCAACATGGTGTGCAGAGTGCACTGCTCAAGACTGCCTGTGTCCCCTGGCTTGTGGAGCAGAGTGTGCAAGCAACGTGTACCGTATATACGCACATATAAGCCGACCCGCATATAAGCCGACCCCCTCACTTTTACCTAAAAAAAACTGTAAAAAATGATTGACCCCCATATAAGCCCGGGGTAGGAAATGCTGGTCGCCTTATTCCCCTAGTGTGTCCCAGTATAGCTAGTATAGTGCCCAGTATAGCTAGTATAGTGCCCAGTATGGGTAGGTAGTGCCCCAGTATAGCTAGTATAATGCCCAGTATAGCTAGTATAGTGCCCCCGTATAGCTAGTATAGTGCCCAATATCGCTAGTATAGTGCCCAGTATCGCTAGTATAGTGCCCCAGTATAGCTAGTATAGTGCCCAGTATAGCTAGTATAGTGCCCCAGTATAGCTAGTATAGTGCCCCAGTATAGCTAGTATAGTGCCCAGTATAGCTAGTGTAGTGCTCAGTATAGCTAGTATAGTGCCCCAGTATAGCTAGTATAGTGCCACAGTATAGCTAGTATAGTGCCCAGTATAGCTAGTATAGTGCCCAGTATAGCTAGTATAGTGCCCAGTATAGCTAATATAGTGCCCCAGTATAGCTAGTATAGTGCCCCAGTATAGCTAGTATAGTGCCCCAGTATAGTTAGTATAGTGCCCCAGTATAGCTAGTATAGTGCCCAGTATCGCTAGTATAGTGCCTCAGTATCGCTAGTATAGTGCCCCAGTATCGCTAGTAAAGTGCCCCAGTATCGCTAGGTAGTGCTCCCCGCCTCCCCTCTCCCCCGCGGCCGCTGCTGCTTTTACCTTAGCCGGCGCCGCTTCTTCTATTCCCCTCCTCTCTGGCTCCGTAGGACAGCAGCACTCTTCGCGGCGGCTGCTGTGATGAGACAGGAAGCAGCAGAGAGCGCGGCTTCCTGTAGCGGCGATTGCTATGGGAACCACTCTCTCTCTCTGCTGCAGCCGCCGTGAAGAGCGCTGCTGTGAATTATGGAGCCGGACAGGAGGGGAAAAGAAGAAGCGGCGCTGGGTAAGGTGAATGCAGCGGTAGCGACGGCCTTGGGGGGGGGGGCTCTTGTATGCGAGTATATACGGTAAGTGGTGCAATAATCAGGAATTCTTCCTGTGTGAAATTCACTGTGTCTCATATCTATGATCCCATCTAGTGGCGTCTTGAGACACAACTATCATCTTTGTGGCACATCTGGCTATGGGGACAGGTGCTGACTTATACTGGGGGCACATCTGGCTACTGTGGAATGGGCTATACTCGGGAGGGGGCTTATACGCGAGTCAATCACTTTGTCCTGGTTTCTGAGGGAAAAGTGGGTACCTCGGCTTATACGTGGGTCGGCTTATATGCGAGTACATATGGTATAAATGTTTCCCCTTAACCTATTTTAGTTCCTGGACGTAGTTTCTACTTACTGTAAGTGACAGCAACACAGGAGAAAAGTTAATTATGGCTCATTTAACTCCGGAAGAAACGTACTTCTTATTTGTATATGTTAACATGTATTTTAAATGGTAAGATTTTTGCGACAGAGGTCCTTTAAATAAAGCTTTAACAAATAAAAAGATAACAATAAAAACTTGTGTTTAAAAAAAAAAAAACAACAACATTAAACTTACTGACTAAAAAAGTCTAGATCTGTTTTAAACGCTGCATATCTACCGTAGACAGTGTGGAGAAAGAGACTGTGGATTGGCATGCAATGCAGGTGTATGCTAAGCACTTTGTCTATCTGATGTCTGGAACATTTGCGCTGCCTCTCTATTCTTTTTAGCGGAAAAATAAAAATAAAAAATCCCATGCGGCAATGAATTGTACTTTTCTGAATAATTTAATCGATTGTGTCCAACACAATAGGTGCATAAAGCTATTTTTTTATCTGCCCACTGGATCCTTGGAATAAAGCAGACCTGTATCTGATGGTATGGATCCTGTGAATGCTGCAAGGGCCTCAGTAGTCACCCCCTGCTGTGAGGAGACGCAACACAAGGATTAGCCAGCGTGCTCGCTATTATGACACAGGCTCTGAGGCTTACAGACAGAGCTCGGAGGGAACAGAAAGCGGAGATAGCCGGTGATGATTGGAATCTGTCAGGCTTTTATTGTGAGATCATACAGCAAAGAGCTTTGTCATGGACTTCAACAAAATGGAAGACATCACAGAAGTTGTGACTAAACCAACCTGACATCAGTGCCCCTCTCCTGCTTTGTGAGGTTTTTTTTTATTAGAGATATTGCAGCTAGATTTATTACCATTATTGTCAATGTTGCAGTATCAGCAATTCTGTGAAGTAAAAGCTTGGAAAATAAAGTATGCCAATTCAATGAGGACCAGTAGTAGTGGAAAACTATGCAGCCTTACCGCCTCATCAGACTGTTGCCCCAATCGGGCTCTGCTGAAGAAAAGCAAAAAGAAAAAGGAAAGATTTTTGGTTGAGATATGTATTCACATTGTCCAGGCTTTTGAACCCTGCAAACAGTGTATAGGTGTCAGGGGCTTATGTACTTCAGATCTTTCCCCTGCTGTGTACAGCCTCTGTGAGTGTAAGTCACTTTCTTTAAGGAATACTATCATGAAGATTTATAAGATTTAAAATACATAAAACACAAAAATAAAAAGTACATTTCTCCCAGAGTAAAATGTTACAGTAGGCAATAGAAATCTGACTGAACTGACAGGTTTTGGACTAGCCTATCTCCTCATGGGGGATTTTTCAGGGTTTTCTTTATTTTGAATAGCACCTAGTGCACGGCAGTTGCTCAGTCCAACTGCCAGAATAGTGTGCAAATGGGTGAGGGGTCGGCATGTGTGTAGATCCTTTCCAGGGAGTGCTTTTGTAATGAATAAATGAAATACTGAGAATCCCCCATGAAAAGATGGACTATTTATTTATTTATTGTACTTATAAAGCGCCAACATTAGTTTAGGTTACAGACAATATTTAGGGGTGACATACAGCAATACAGGAATACAAGAAAAAACAGATCACGCAGCACAGTATGAGTACCAGGTAATGCTTAGTCAGTCACTGGATGGAGCATGGAGATTAGGCAAGTTGAGTTCACTCTGATCCATAGCATGGGTGCACAGTAATGGAGGTGCATGATCAGGTAGGACACAAAAGGAGGAGGACCCTGCCCGAAGGCTTACAACCTAGAGGGAATAGCCAAAAACCTGTCAGTCAGATTTCTATTGACTACTGTAAGTGACAGCAACATAAGAGAAAGGTAATTTATGGCTCATTTTACGCTGGAAGAAACATACTTCTTATTTTACACTTTTTTGCGATAGTGGTTCTTTAACCACTTGAGGACCCACCCTTTACCCCCCCCTTAAGGACCAGTGCTGTTTAATGGGATCTGTGCTGGGTGGGCTCTGCAGCCCCCAGCACAGATCAGGTAGCAGGCAGAGAGATCAGATCGCCCCCCTTTTTTCCGCCCTATGGGGATGATGTGCAGGGGGGGTCTGATCGCTCCTGCCTGCAGGCATTTAGCGGGGGGGGCACCTCAAAGCCCCCCTCCGCGGCGAAATTCCCCCCTCCCTCTCCTACCTGTCCCCTCCTCGGTGATCCGGGCTGCACAGGACGCTATCCGTCCTGTGCAGCCAGTGACAGGACGTCCCCTGTCACATGGCGGCGATCCCCGGCCGCTGATTGGCCGGGGATCGCCGATCTGCCTTACGGCGCTGCTGCGCAGCAGCGCCGTACAATGTAAACAAAGCGGATTATTTCCGCTTGTGTTTACATTTAGCCTGCGAGCCGCCATCGGCGGCCCGCAGGCTATTCACGGAGCCCCCCGCCGTGAATTGACAGGAAGCAGCCGCTCGCGTGAGCGGCTGCTTCCTGATTAATCAGCCTGCAGCTGGCGACGCAGTACTGCGTCGCTGGTCCTGCAGCTGCCACTTTGCCGACGCACGGTATAAGCGTGCGGTCGGCAAGTGGTTAAAGAGTTCTCTGTGTAACTTAACCACCTTAGCGGTATGGACGAGCTCAGCTCGTCCATTACCGCCAGAGGGTGCGATTTTGATCAAATAAAAAGCAGCACACGCAGCCGGCACTTTGCCAGCCGCGTGTGCTGCCTGATCGCCGCCGCTCTGCGGCGATCCGCCGCATGCAGCGGCGAAAGAGAGTCCCCCCAGCCGCCCGAGCCCTGCGCAGCCGGAACAAATAGTTCCGGCCAGCGCTAAGGGCTGGATCAGAGGCGGCTGACGTCAGGACGTCGGCTGACGTCCATGACGTCACTCCGCTCGTCGCCATGGCGACGAGGAAAGCCAAACAAGGAAGGCTGCTCATTGCAGCCTTCCTTGTTAATTCTGATCGCCGGAGGCGATCGGAATTATGCTCCAGGAGCGCCCTCTAGTGGGCTTTCATGCAGCCAACTTTCAGTTGGCTGCATGAAATAGTTTTTTTTTTAATTTAAAAAAAACCCTCCCGCAGCCGCCCTGGCGATCTCAATAGAACGCCAGGGTGGTTAATCATAAGGAAGAGTGTGACTCGCCTGCTAATGACAATGATTGTGGATGAGAGTTTTGGTAGACTTATTTTTGGATGATGTATTTTGCAAGTCTACACATGATTCATGACATGCAAAGTGTAAACTCTGCCAGTTAGTGGCATAGGTTTAAGTAGGGTGTGGTAAGGGTTAGAGGATGCCATAGGAGAAGGCATAAGCAGGACAGGAGATGGTGTACATGACTTGAAAGGGATGAGATGTGGCATGGCCAGAAGTGGATACAAAGTAGCTGGCAGGAGAGAGATGCCGCAGTGGAATGGGCAGGAAGGGAAATGGACAGGGTGGGATGGGTAGGTCCTGAATTATTGACATTGCACAATCTGGGCCCTGGATAACTGAATGACTTGTTGCAACTGCATCACCACCCCTGAACACATTTAAAGGATACCAGAGCATGACACAGTGACATCATGTGCAGTGCACTCCAGGCCATGGTGCGCAGTAGGACACGTGCAGCCTGGGTGGCGCCTGCACAGTAATTTTCTGACACTGGCCAACCAGAAGAGGGTCCCGGGGGTCTTTTAGGTGATCTTCGGGGGGGGGGGGGGGGGTGTAAGATAGAACGGTGGGAGCGGTGGGCATAAGTACAGGTAGTAGTATATGCCTACTCCCCCTCTGTTTCCCCAAAGTTTTTGGGCTCTGGTATCCTTTAAGTGCAAACTGAAAAGCCACCTGTTTAGTCTGGCATTTATGAGCACCTATTTTCTCTGTAACTCTGTATTGATCTGACACATATCTATGCCCTTTGAGTCCTATGGGAGAAAATCGCTTTACAAATGTTATTTTATTGCATTGCATTATTGTAAAAACTGCCTTTTTAATTATTTTTCAAATTCATAGAATACATTTATTAAAAAAAAATAGCTTTGTGGATGCTATGAACTTGGAGGGTGGTCTGCGGGATGATGCTTGTCACTGCACATGGTAGTAGTTAGCATGCTGGTGACCTTCCATATTATGAGGGCTGTGACTGGGCAGCTGACTGTGTCACTAGCATGTTGTAGGAACAGCAAGGAGTGACACGTGTCACGGTACCGCTAGCTAGCCGGGTTCTGCTTGGCTGGCTGCTGTCAGGAGAGATGGAAGGTTGCTGCGCTCTATATTGTTTTATAACGCAGCTCTGTTCAATCTACAGGAGAGGTCCTGAATAGAAATGGCTCTTTAGAAAAGGTGATAATGAATTTTACAGCCAGCAATAAATGTTTACTGCCTCTTCTTTCAATAGATATCAAGCAGGAGGCAAGCTGCTCCTCTTCTTGTAGTCTTCTACTCATCTGAAACCAATCATCCTGTGTGATTAGCTGGGATGGCGGCAGAAGCTCTATTGTATAGTAAAAAGATTTCTTAACAACTTAACAGCAGAAGACGGGGTGGGGAATTATAGGTTAAAGCAGAATTAAGGTCAAGGAAAGAAGGCAGCGCCGCATACAGCAAAGCCCCAGGAATAACAATGTTCAGAACCTTACCTTTTAAAATGGCACCTTTTTATCGTAGCTCTTGCCCCTGTGCATAATTGTCAGTGCCGGTGAGAAGTACAGAAGTGGGCATAATGCTACATAGGCATACATAAAGGAAGAACGGGGATGTAAGCTAAACGACCAGCATCGTAGGCGGTCATTACAGGACATCAGTGAGAGCGCATGCGGCGCAGAACAACTACTGATATAGGCAGGTTACCCAGCTCAATCATGGGCATTATCTACAAACTGGTATCATTTAAAAAAGGTCAGACAGGCTATTATTATTACTATTATTATTTTTATTGTTGTGCATTTGGCATCTCCTGCAGTGCTTTGGAGCACACCAAATAATTCTTGCTTCTTACTGCCCTTCAGTGGGACTCGCAATATAAGGATAATTTTCTGCACTTTAAGGCAGCATTATAAGCATATAAAGCAGCATAAATTCAGCACATTGCAATAATAAAGCCATGGAGATGGACATGCAAAGAACTCCTGTTGCAGAGTTTAAGCTGGCATAAAGATAAAGCAAGGAATGCAGAGCCACATAGTCATGTACTGTATATAAAACTTGATATAGGAATGCAAGAATTCTCACTACTCAATAGTCCCTGTATGCCTTCCAAGGCTACAACTCCAGATACTGTTAGCTGGGACCTCCCATGGAAATGTCAAATGTGTGGTCTCCCTCAGATGATGCACCACTGTGCATATAGCGGGGGCACTGTAGGGGTTACTCAAAGAGTTGTGACTTGAGTATAAGCCAACTCTCCCACTTTTGGGCCACTTTTTTTAAGCCCAAAAATTAGGCTTATACTCGAGTATATACAGTAACTCCTCTCAGGGAAAACAAATCAATGGTGAGGTTAAGGACTGTAATTTTATTGATCCAAATGAACGAAAACTCTCAGAAATTGCAATGCGTTTCTTGGGACTAGGTTCACACTTCTTCAGGCATATAAAGATAGCAAAATCTCCTATGCGCCATAGTAGAGCCCAGCGCCTCATTGCAAAATGTGTTGAGAGTTTTGATTCATATAGATCAATAAAATTACAGCTCTTAACCTCACCATTGAGGGGTTTTTTTCCCCAAGAAGAGGCAAGTTTACCTTTACCGCTTCTATTTTTAAACTGTTTTCAATTAATTTATTTCACTTTGCTGCGTCTGAACCACGCACATACCTCTGTGCTTACCTTTGGTAGCGTTGCCTTGGGTCAGGTGTGCTTTAAAGGACAACTGAAGTCAAGAATATGGAGGCTTCCATATTTATTTCCTTTTAAGCAGTACCAGTTTCCTGGTAGCCCTACTGATCTATTTGGCTGCAGTAATGTGTGAAAAGCACCAAAACAAACATGCAGCTAATCTTTTCAGATCTGACAATAAGGTCAGAAACATGGTCTGCTCCATGCTTGTCTATTGCTAAAAGTATTAGAGGCAGAGGATCAGCAGGGCTGCCAGGCAACTGGTATAGTTTAAAAGGAATAAAATATGGCAGCCCCCATATCCCTCTCACTTCAGTTGTCCTTTAAAGTTAATGGGAACCGCATTTTAATTTTTTTTTAGCAAATAATTACCTAAGGAGAGGGCTCTGGGGCATATAGAGCCTTCTGTCTCCTCTCTCGGTGCTCTCTATCCTGTGCTGGCTCCCTCCCGTTTCAATCCCCCACCAAAAGGGTATTTGGAAGTCTTCGGGAGCCGTGTCCTCCCGAAGACGTGCAGCTCCATACTGCACAGGCGTGAGCGTGCAAGAGAGCGTGCTTGCGCAGGTGCAGTACAGGGCCGCCCTTCTTCAGGAGCACTCAGGCTCCCTGAAGACTTCTGAAGCCTCCTTCGGCTGGGTAAAGCAGTATTTGACTAAATTAGTCAAATACTGCTACCGGGCGAGCCAGCACTGGAACGAGGGGACCAGGAGAGGAGCCGGAAGGCTGTAAAAGACCCAGAGCCTTCCCTCTCCTTGGGTAAGTATCTATCTCATTTTTTTAAATGCGGTTCCCATTCACTTTAAGGCACCCATACACTTTTTCATTTTTTTTTCAAGAGATTAGATATACTATTCAATAGAAACATCAAATCTATTGAAAAGCTATATAACCTATGCTATTTTCAATTGACAGCAGATTTGTTGGTGGTGAGATAGATATTAAACAAACTTTTTGCTGACATCTTGAGCCATATGCAATGTGAGGTGATAAGAAGCTCAAAACGTGCAAGCTTTTTATCACCTCACATCATTCAGGATTTACCGGGAAATTCTATTGCCAATTTCACCTGAGCGATGTTGGAGTGTTAAAGAGCATAACTCAGGCTAATATTCACCTGAGCAATACTCCTGTTTGCCGAGCGATGGGGAGCGAGACATTTTTGCCATGGAGCTGTCCTTCAGCACCATGGCACTGCCTTGCTCCCCCGAGAGATGCGCATGCACCCGATGCCATTGCAACACTTACCAGCCGTTCATCGCTGCCTGCGGAATGCACCGGTACTTTTGCTGCTGCCACCGACAGCCTCTTCTTTCTGGAAGCCCCAGCAGAAGCATCTTTGAATGTCCCGCTGGGGCTCCCCATTTGTCCACTAGATGGCCCCATGACAATGAAAATCATCCTGATTCCCATCAGACCAATGATAATCATTTTGATGATTCTCATTGGTTTACCTAGTGAATGAATGGGGAGCACTCCTCAAGGAGGATTTCATTGGTATAACCTCAAGACCAATGGGGAGCCCCGGCAGGAAGCTTAAAGATGCTTTGCCAGGGCTCTGTGACAACTATATTCAGAGAGCCAGAAGAAGGAGCAGAGGAGCGGCGTGGGGCCTGGTAAGGATTCAGAACTGGCTCCTTTACCTATTTAAATCCGTGGCATCTGGGGTTTCCTTAGTAAAAGAGGCTCCCAGATGCTAAAAGCAGCCTGCAGGATATAGGCGAAGGGACTTTTCACCTGCTCAGAGCAGGTGAAAAGTTTACACCTATGTTTGATGGGAAGCATCACTTTGGGAGGGGAATACAATTGAATAGGGGCCAAAGAACTGAATGGGTGATTATATTGCCTAAGGGCTCGTTCACATTGCGCTCCGTCGCTTTTGCGTTTGGCGTTTTTTGAGGAGTTCTTTTTTCCTCCTCCTGGTGCTCAGGTGGGCGCTGTGGTTTTTGTAAAGCGCTTTTTTAGAGTGATTGCGTTTTTTCACTCCCTGACGCAAGTCAGGAAGTGAACTCTTTGACCCGGAAAAGGTACAATGTACTCACCAGTATTCTTAAAAATGCAATCGCTGCACAGAGCGATTTTTTTGCTATACCTTCCATCGGGGGCAAAATCGCCTCAAAAATGGTTCCTGCAGCGCTGTGCTGAACGCACGGTGCACGAACCGCGCTGATATGAACCTTCTCATAAAGATTCATTGCACAAGCAATTTTAAAAATCGCCTGCACTTGAAAAAAGGCAGAAAACGCCTCTAGTGGGAACAAGCCCTAAGCGAGTTCTTTAATGCCCGGGGGTGTTAAGTTTAATTGCATTAGGTGATGCTCTCGTCTCCTAATTTAAGAACTCGGTACTTGCATGGGGCCCCTTGTCTAATAACTAAGAGGGCAGAGTGGTAGAACAGGTAAACAATCAAAATTTGGATCATATACATAGTTTACTTGACCTACCACAAACTGAATAGTATCTGTACCTGAAAGCCAATAATGGCTGTAGATATTTAGTACAGAGGCACTAGATGGTGCTAATCATTTACGTATTTGTGCAGCAGGTATTTTCCTCTTCCATTTTGAAAGGAAATGCATAATTACTTTATCTTATGCATAATGTAAAATAACATTGTATGAAATGCATAAAAGCTTGGGTTTTAAAGTGAAAATGCATATAATTTATTCTCCCGTCGGTTTATGCTGCCAACATATTAAACAGTCTTAAAGGCAATTTACAATCTGTCTAATGTCAATATAAAATCACCTGTTTAATGGTAGCTCCCTGTGTTTGGCAACCACACATTTACAAGGACCAGGAGACACAGTTTTCTAATAGCACCATCTACTGGTCCAACTTGGTATCTTGATGGATAAAGCTGAAGCGCTCCACCAGTGACATGATCTTTTGCGGGGTCCGCAGAAGGAGAGCTGACAGTCATCTCTTGACAAGAAAAATGCAAGCAAGTCAGATTTTTAGCAGCAGACTAAAAATTAAAAAGGCTGAATGTGATCCGGCCCATAGAAAAAAAAAAAAAACACAATCCTTCTACCGAAAAAGTTATGACAAATTCTGTTGCTTACCCAGTCAGTGTCCCATCTGTCAGTGGTGAGCACTGGTTGCTTGTCAGTGGTAAGTGTCTGCTTATCTGTGGTTAGCGATGATTGTTTGTCATTAGTCAGCTTCTGCCTGTCAGTGATGAACACTGATTGCTTGTCTGTGGTAAGTGTCTGCTTGTTGGTGGATAGCACTGATTGCTTTTCAGTGGTACATTTCTGCCTGTCATTGGTGAACACTGTTTGCTTATCAGTGTGTCTGCCTGTCAGTGGTTAACACTGGCTGCTTGTCAGTGTGTCTGCCTGTCAGTGGTGAACACTGGTTGCTTATCAGTGTCTCTGCCTGTCAGTGGTGAACACTGGTTGCCTGTCAGTGTTTCTGCCTGTCAGTGGTGTACACTGGTTGCTTATCAGTGTGTTTGCCTGTCAGTGATGAACACTGGTTGCTTGTCAGTGTGCCTGTCTGTCAATGGTGAACACTGGTTGCTTGTCAGTGTGTCTGCCTGTCAGTAGTGAACACTGGGTGCTTGTCAGTGTGTATGCCTGTCACTAGTGAACACTGGTTGCTTGTCAGTGTGCCTGCATATCAGTAGTGGACACTGATTGCTTTTCAGTTTGTATCCCTGACACTAGTTAACACTGGTTGCTTGTCAGTGTGTCTGCATGTCAGTAGTAAACACTGGTTGCTTTTCAGTGTGTCTGCCTGTCAGTAGTGAACACTGGTTAATAGTCAGTGTGTCTGCATGTTAATAGTGAACACTGGTTGCTTTTCAGTGTGTCTACCTGTCAATGGTGAACACTGGTCGCTTATCAGTGTGTCTACCTGTCAGTGGTGAACACTGGTTGCTTGTCAGTGTGCCTGCCTGTCAATGGTGAACACTGGTTGCTTGTCAGTGTGCCTTCATGTCAGTAGTAAAAAAAACTGGTTGCTTATCAGTGTGTCTGCCTGTCAGTAGTGAACACTGGTATCTTATCAGTGTGTCTGCCTGTCAGTGTGAACACTGGTTGCTTGTCAGTGTGTCTGCCTATCACTAGTGAACACTGGTTGCTTGTCAGTGTACCTGCCTGTCAGTGGTGAACACTGGTTGCTTATCAGTGTGTCTACCTGTCAGTGGTGAACACTGGTTGTTTGTCAGTGTGTCTGACTGTCACTAGTGAACACTGGTTGCTTGTTAGTGAGTCCACTTGTCAGTAGTGAACACTGGTTGCTTGTCAGTGTGTCTGCATGTCAGTAATGAACACTGATTGCTTGTCAGTGTATCTGCCTGTCAGTAGTGAACACTGGTTGCTTGTCGGTTTGTCTGCCTGTCGGTGTGTAACATTAGTACGGTTTCCCAGTCTCTTATAAAATGATACTTTAATTAAAATATAGTCTGGTTTCAGGGATGCAGCTCGGCTGAAGCTTCTGGCAGGACATGAGTCAAAATGTACCTGGTTTTAGTTGGAGGGCAGCTGAATACTCCTTTTGTTTCCCAGATAAAATTAAAAATTGGTTATTCAGTAATATCAATTATTCTTCCTTGTGAAATAATATTTAGCTTAGTAATTGGACTGGAGTTTAACAATTCTGAGTGATAATGGGAGAGATAACTAGTCATCTCAGTGTTGACCTCTCCTGGTCACCTTTTGCACAAGGAATGGGAAATATTTCTGCTGGAGACGAGGCCATCTGACACGGCTTGTCAGGCAGTTCCCAGCGGGAGGCTGGGGAAGGCTCATGTCTGGCCTGTTGTGAGGAGACATTAAATGCTGAGGAGAGAAAGTGGTCTGCTTCCTGGCCTCTCTCTGTATTGAGAGTGACATGGAAGTGTCAGCCAGTCATCTGCTTGTAATGATTATTCCATGCAGAGATTGAGCTGTCTCAGGTGCTGGAGGGCTGGGGTGATGTACAGCAAGTATTATTGTGACACCTTTGTGATACGCCAACGATATGGCTGTGATATTAAAAAAAAACCCTCATGAGTGTCTCTGATCTAAAACTTTCAGCTTCTCCTAGCGGAAATGTTCCGATTTCTAAATACAAGAGAGCATTAACCATTTCCTCACACTGGAGCTGGGAGGACTTTAATTAGATTTCTTAATCAGGCATATAGTGGTTACTTTACTAAGGCTGGAGATAAGTGCAGAACATAACTGGCTCAGCAAACCTAGGTCTGACATTGGAAGAATCATCTGCGATTAGGTGGCAGAAGTTTCAGACCTTGCCTGGATCAGAGCAGAACACAGAGCCTGATTGAACTGCAGGAGATAAGTGACTCGCTGCAATTCTGCCATCTCACCTGCGCCACACTAAAGTTGACCTCTAACAATATTGTTAAAGCAAATCTGAAGTGAGAAAATCACTTTAGGCTACGTATATATACAAGAAAGGCTCTGGATACCATAGAGCCTTCCTGGTCCTCGGTCTGTCATGTCATTCCTGTACCATCCCCAGTTAGTTACTCATCCTTATAGGTCTTTGGAACTCCTCAGCAGCCTCCGGAACTTCTTGTGTTCTGTACTCAGGGCAGCCATCAGGGGGGGACAGCTGACACTGCAGTGAGGGGCTCAGGGCTTCTGGGGGCCCTGCCCCCCCAAGCACTGGAAGGGCCACTTGTGCTGGCTGTGGGCCTGTGGCTCACTAACCAGCACACTGCATCCCAGCACTAAGGCCTAGTGCACACCAAAAACTGCTAGCAGATCCGCAAAATGCTAGCAGATTTTGAAACGCTTTTTCTTATTTTTCTGCAGCGTTTCAGCTAGCGTTTTGCGGTTTTGTGTAGCGGTTTTGGTATAGTAGATTTCATGTATTGTTACAGTAAAGCTGTTACTGAACAGCTACTGTAACAAAAACCACCTGGCAAACCGCTCTGAAGTGCCGTTTTTCAGAGCGGTTTGCGGTTTTCCTATACTTAACATTGAGGCAGAAACGCATCCGCAATCCAAAATCTGCAGCAGCCCGGGAGTATGCGTTTCTGCAAAACGCCTCCCGCTCTGGTGTGCACCAGCCCATTAAAATACATTACCCTAGCGGATCCGCACCCGCAAGCAGATCGCAAACCGCAGCGGAAACGCTCCGGTGTGCACTAGGCCTAAGAGAAGAGCGACATCAGCGCTTGAACTGAGGGAGCAGATGAGTGAACCCGCTACAGCAGACTTTCTATACTGGGTCATCCACCTATATCTGGCTACAGGCTACCTATACTGGGGCTGGAACCACCTGTGCCTAGCTACCTATACTGGGGCACCACCTATACCTGGCTACCTACACTGGGGCATCACCTATACTTGGCTACGTATACTGAGGGCACCACCTGTACTTGGCTACCTATACTGGGGCACCACCTATACTTGGCTACGTATACTGGGGCGCCTATAGCTTGCTACCTATACTGAGGGCACCTGTACCTGGCTAACCTATACTGGTGCAACCCCCATACCAGGCTAACTATACTGGGGGCAACTATACCAGGCTACCTATACTGGGGCACCACCTATAGTTGAATACCTATACTGGGGGCACCTGTATCTTGCTGGCCTATACTGGGGTACCAGCTATACCAGGCTACCTATACTAGGGGCATCTACACCAGGCTACCTATACTGGGGCACCACCTATAGCTGGCTACGTATACTGGGGGATCCTATACCTGGCTACCTATACTGGGGGCACCTATGCCTGGATACCTATACTGGGGGCACCTATAACTGGCTCGGACAGGGGGACGAGCTGAGACAGAAGGAGACAAGAGGTAACACAGGGGGATAAAAGAGGCACAGGGGAATAGAGGCGGACAAAAGAGGCACAGGGAGAAAAGAAATGAGACGGGAACATGAGGTCACACAGAGGGACACAAAAGAGGCACAAACTGAGGTGAGACAGAGGGGGACAAAAGAGGCACAGGAAGAAAGGAGGGGGACAAAAGAGAACGAATAAAGGATAAGAACGGACCTACAAGTCCCTATCTCATTTGTTAACCGGGGACTACCTGTATTTTGCTAGTATTTAACTCGACACACAACATGCCATGATCACGCCCACTTTTTGCTGCATCACGCTGTGCATGCCACTTTCAATAAGTGTCAAAGCCATGCACATTTTTTGCTACAGCGTACTTTGCGGGCACAGAAACCAGTAGTGGGTGGGCTCAGGGAAGAAGGGGGGGAGGCCCAGGCCTGATGATGTGTGAGGGGCCCCAAAATTTTTGATGGTGGCCCTGTCTGTACTGCACATGGCAAGCCTGGACACATCAGTGCACAGTACGGATATGCTCATTTTCAGCTGCCCGAGGAGACCTATTTGACCTAGCAGGTCAACCAGGAATGGCAGAGGAATGACAGGGCAGACTAAGGAATGGTCAGGCTCTATGGCATTAAGAGCCTTCCCTCTACATAGGTATGTAGTATTATTGATTTATAAAGCGCCAACATATCCCATGGTACTTATTGACAAGTCTAACATACATGGGACATTCCTACATGGATCGGACTCCTAACTGTAATTGTTAATTAGTTATTCGCTTCTGCACAAGACCTTGACTAATGTCAATCTAGATGTCTATGTCTTTAGTATCTACTCTTACTTTACCGGTGTAATGTGTAGTTTGTTAATTACCTTATCAAAAACAATAAAAAAATGATTTGGTATTGCTAAATTAATTTAATATATTAACAAAAAATTACATTCCCCAAAAAAGGATACATTAAAAAAGGAGAACCCAAACTTCTATTAATCACAGTATAGGATAAAAGAGACTGTTCTCATGTCACACATGTCGATGCCTCAGTGTCATGATTCCACTGTCCATGATGCTTTGCTTGGCCAGCCTCAGCCGCTGCTAATTAAAGGCACTGTAGATGGACAGAGTGAGACAAGTAAGGGTTTGATCAGGCCGCTAGTGGCATGGCAAGGCAGAGCGCAGGGATTTGTCACGGCTGCTTAAACCCCCTGCTGCAACCTGTAATCTGACAAGGGTGGAAGAATGTGAGAAGACAATTCCTAGACTCATCCCTAACAGGCATAGCTGAGAAAATTTTCAGAACTCTGCGATGACTTATCGAGCCACATGACATATGTTGCTAGGCACAAGCCAACCGCAAAATGCGACTGACCAAGGCAAAGCCATGGGGTTCTTATCAAAGCCCCCTGCAAGGACTGTGTGATATATTCACTTTACCCTTACTTCTGACAGACAGGCTTAGGCCTCATTCCCATAATTACAAATGATGGTCGATTGCAACTACTGCTCGCAATGCGATCACTACTCAAATTTGCTGCAGCAGTGTTTGTGCAGGGTTTACTCAGTACTGTAGTCGGAAACACAATGCAGGCACGTGAACAACAATAGACTGCCAGGGAAGCACAGTGTAAATATAGTAGGCTTCGCCACCCCTGGAATGTTGCATGTGACATTTTGTTGCAGAGAACTATACATGACACTGGGCCTATGCTGCTACCAAGCAAACAGCTGAACTTTCACCTGATGGTCCCATTGACTGCTATAGGATCATTCATATCTGGTTTACGTATAAGAAAAACATGGATACACATCCAACCTATTCTACTTAGAACCTGCCTGTGTTTGCTTACTATTTTTTTTTTTGTCTTTGCAAGAGTTAATAAACCGCGTTTCATCTATGCAAATGAGGCAGCCCAAGTACAATAATACAGCAGCAAAGCAAATCAAAGTCAAAACACACTCCTAATAAATTGATAATGCTAAAAAGTTCAAAAGATAATTATTTCTCTGTGTTGGAGCTGGATGAATCCGATTTTATGCCACACTGACATGGCTGCTGGTTACTTTTTACAAAACAAAGTTAGTTGCAAATGGGCCACTTTCTTCTGCACACAGATGAAATGTTTGTAATATTTTGCATGCTTCTAATAAATAAATATATATATATATATATATATATATATATATATATATATATATATATATATTTTCCAGCTCAGCTCTAAATACATTTTTTTTTCCAGCTCAGCTCTAAACATAAAAACAAAAAAAAACAAAAAAATCAACTGAAATTGAAAACTCTGTATTACTGTTAAATCTTGTTTATAATGGGGCTAATGTTCCTGAACTAGAGGCAACATTTTTGGTAGTGAGCCACAATCCAAAGAAACTGACAATATCCCCTTTTTACAAGAAAAAAAGCTGTCATGTATGTCACTCATTCACTAAAGATGGCCATACACTTATAGATTTGTAGCACATTCGAACCAACAGATAGATTTCTTGGCCTGTCAAGTCGAATCTGACAGGAATCTATATGATGTGTGCCACACACTAGGAACAGATTTCTAATAGATTTCAGAATTAAATCTATTGGAAATCTATCTAAATGTATTATTGGACCATTAGATCCAATGCAACTCTATGGTCCATCGTTCTGCTGCCAGAAGCAGATCGACCTAGATTTTCCATCCTGTTAGATAGATCAAACCGATCGAAATCGGTCGCAAATCAATCGAACGGGGAATTTGATAGAATCGATTTCTGATTGATCGATTCAATAGAATCGATCGATCGATCGATGGCTGAAATCGACCAGTGTATGGGCCCCTTAACTGGTCATTAGACATTACTATGATCTGATATAATTCAGCCATCTCATCATTGTTGAAGGTCTGAATTATATCAGATCATAATGACCAATTTCATGGAAATTGGTCATTTTGTTCAGCCAGTTTCAGATACAGGCGTGGCATGTGTTTTTAGCTCACTACAGGTGCCCTTTATGGTACAGATGGGGAAATAAACTTGTAAGTTGTATACATCCAACTCCAGACACATCTCTATATATAATGTCCGGTAGCTTAGAAATCAGATTGCCACACAATATTATCTTTCTGTGTCAAAGAAGGCAATGGGCTTAATCATCCTTACAACATAAATGTATTAAGTTAGCCTCTGATTGTTACTTCACCAATATTGCATTTGTAATGTATCATTGATTTTTCTCCTTTTAAGCAATAAGAGGACCTTTGTAGGTTACATATAACACTTCCGTTCCACAGCAGCCCTTTTACTGTGAACATAATCTATAACATGTCTGCATCGTTGTGTGAGAACGTTATTCACAAGAATTGTAGATCAGGTCTGATGATTGCCTTGTGTTTCACTTCCTGTTGCTGAACAGAAGCTTCACAGGAACAAGAAGTGCCCAGCCAAAACATGGGACCAGGAAATAGTGTGCTGAGTTCAATGGTCAGACATGGCTGCAGATCAAAGACAGCTTTTATGTAGAAATGGACTGCAGCTGTCATAGGAGAAGCGGGCAGACTGCAGAAAATATAGAGTTTTACATTGTGGACAGTTTACTGTCCTTAGAGAAGTGTTTGTAAACAGTAGAGAATGAGGGGGTTCTTATTGAAGCAGGTCAAAAGAGCATGAGGTGCGCCTCGTACTTCAGGTGCTCCTATAGGCTGCTATGTAATTAGTTGCTCAGTATAGGCGAACGCTGGCTACCGGTGGAGCAACGAGGGAGTGGTCATAGAATATAATATAGCCAAGTGCTTAGTAGGTAATTAAGGAGCCCCCTTTTTTTTTGCAAAAAGTTCCGGGGGTTGGGGGTATGGTGGACTTCAGGCATTGGGTTATCAGGTTAGTATTAGGCATATACAGAGGGGGTTAATGTTAGGCATATATAGGAGCGAGGTTAGTGTTAGGTGTAGATAAGGAGGGTAATGTTAGGGGTAAGAAAAAGGGAGGTTATTGTTAGGCGTAGGTAGGGGAGGTTAGTGTTAGGCATATATAGGAGGAGGTTGGTGTTTGACATAGGTAAGGGGGGTAATTGTATATAGGAGGGAGGTTAATGTTAGGCATGCATGGGGGTTAGTGTCAGGCATATATAGGGGGAGGTTAGTATTAGCCGTAGGTATTTGGCGGTTAGTGTTAGGCATATATAGGGGGAGGTTAGTGTTAGGACTAGGTTAGGGGGTTAGTGTTAGAGATATAAAGGGGGAGGTTAGTGTTAGGACTAGGTTAGGGGGTTAGTGTTAAGCATATATAGGTTAATGTTAGGCATAAGTGGGGGTTAGTGTCAGGCAAGCATAGGGGGAGGTTAGTGTAAGGTGTAGGTAATGGGAGGTTAATGTTAGGCATATATAGAAGGGAGGTTAGTGTTAGGTGTAGGTAATGGGGGGTTAGTGTTATGCATGTATAGAAGGGAAGTTAGTGTTAGGCATAGATAGGGGATGGTTAGTGTGAGAATTAGGGTACAGAGGGGCATAGCAGAGTATCAATATAATTAACAAAATCCTACTATCAGCATTACCTCACGCTCTTTTTACCAGGCGCCTTTATTAAATGTACACGTTCTTATGACTGTTCAGAGCCTCAAGATCAAGTACAGTTCCATTATTGATTAAGGGGCAATTTGATAGCGATTGCTATGTTTATCCATACACTTATCCTTTAAGACAAAACTTTTACTTTTTAGATTAGGCACAGTAGCAGCGAGATGACAAATGATGGCATAACGGCACAATGCTGATAACAGATTCTTCTTTCATCCAGGACACCGTGGTTTAATGGATGGGGATTTAATCTTCCCAGAGGCCAATCTTTACTTGACAAGTGGAACCTTATCCCTGAGGGCATCGACATTCTAATGACTCACGGACCTCCCCTTGGTAAGTCACAGGCACGTTGTCACCTTACACATACACAGGAGCAGGCTGTAATGTAAGCAGCATGAATCTTCCATTCCCAGCCTACCCCCCTCCCCCCCCAAACGGGGAGCAATGAATAAAAAAAATTGATGCTGTTACAGGAGCCCTGCATGATAATTAAACCCAGCAGATCCTGAGAGTTCCTAGGTGTTGTTTAAATTAAATTTTCTGATTTACTGGAGCCGGGGAGAATTAAATGGATATCCACAGCCGTTCTGCAGCCCTTCCAGCTCGGTCATTTGTTTTATTAACTGTATTTATCTGACAGGTAACTGCTCCCAATTCAGAGGCTTTATGAGTTTGGTGGATGGGCAGAAAGCTAACAGCTCCTTTTAAGTCTGGCACCAGGCTGTGTCTGCAGAGTGTGTGCTGCAGACTGCATTCATCCGTCATCCTTTCTGGGGTGCAAGGAGAGGGGAGCAGCTAATGCAGAGAAGACAAGACATTATGGTAGTGCAGATCATGCTCTCTGAACACTGTGTGTTTTCAGGGCAGTGGGCATATCTCTCCATTCAGATCCTGTACAGCAGGAACATGCACACGGTGACGTAATCACTGTAGCAATAATGCCCTGCATAATATGGCAAGCTGGTCTCAAAGGAGTAGGTGCATGAATTCATGTACTGTTACTGTCACCCTGCAGCACAGATAGGTAAGGCTGCCAAGTTTAGGAGGTACATGTAGGGTTAGTATGTTATGTTTGGGTGGGTTTAGTGTGACGGTAAAGTCAGTAGGTTATATATTATAGCTAGCTACATCCATGTGCATTAGTTTGCATTCAATTTATTTAGATTAGGGTTGAGTGCATAGTTTTGCATGTGATTTGTATTCAGGGTGTGTAATTTAAGTCCCTGGGGGGCCGTGCAAGCCTTTGTTGGTTTCATTTCAGTTGCAGCCTGATTGGGCATTGCCAATCTTTTCCCTGTAGGTTAGATATTTAGTAGGGTAGGTGTCAGAATAACGATAGTGTTAGTGTAGGGTCGATGTGAGGTTTACGTTTCCTGTAGATATAGGATTAGCGTGCTTCTATGGTCAGTGTGAGGATAGGGTTAGTGTGCTAATATAGTAGTGTAAGAGTAGGCTTAGTGTTACAATAAGGTTCATATTTTTGGAATAGTTAGTATGAGAGTAGGATTAGTGTAAGATCATGGCTAATTAGGAATACCTATGGTAGAAAGCTCATGATGACCCAGAACCCCCTGGAAGGTATAAAAGGCTAATAGAGGCCAAAACGCCCTCTATCAAAAAGCAAAGTTAAATGTAATTTTGCATATTCAGTAGTGATGCATCATGGTGGGAAACCACAGCTGCTCACTTAAAGTGTACCTGAGATGGGATAAAACAAAACAAATTATACATACCTGGGGCTTCCTCCAGCCCCCTCCAGGCTGATCGCTCCCACACCAAAACATTGAAGTCCAATGGCAGGCAGCCTGTACAAGAGTTGGACACAATTTCACATTAAAGGGAACCCGAGGTACCATATTTATTTCATTTTTAAACAATACCAGTTGCCTGGCAGTCCTCCCTCCTGATCCTTTGCCTCTTATACTTTTAGCCATATATCCTGAGCATGCATACAGCAGATCAGGTAATCTGACTGCATTAGTCATATGCTTGTTCCAAGGTTTTGACTTAGACACTACTTATACCAGAGTATCAACAGGGTTGCCAGGCAACTGGCATTGTTTACAAGGACATAAATATGGCAGCCTCCATATCCCTCTCACCTCAGGTTCCCTTTAAAATCGATCATTGACAGGCGACAATTACTCATTTTATATTGAGGCAGTGCAAAGAGCAATGAAAACTAGGCTCAAAGTACAGCAATCAGAACACCTAGTTTACCAACTTGAAAAAACTGAAATCTGATTGGATGATATAAATTCCAAAGTTTGATTTATGTGGGTCAGTCTGTCACTTCCAAAATGATTTTTAGCTAAATCAAGATAACATTCAAAAACTACAGGTTTAAAAACAAAACTCATACATGTTCCTTTGCCCTCTGTATACTGAACTATACTAAAAAGGAATGATGAGGGAAAATATTATGATCTATGATGGAAAAGATTTGAACATTTGTAAAAATCCAACTACATAATTGCCTCCCATCCCCTCCAGTTTAAAGGGAACCTGAAGTAAGAATACCTTTGCTGCCATCTTCATTCTCTGGTAAACAATGCCAGTTGCCTGAACTCTGTGCTGATCCTCTGCCTCTAATATTATGTCGCTATATAGGGATGGAGGAAGCGCCCCAATGACAATGATGTTTGCTTAAAAAATGTTAAAGGATCTGTATCTTGAAAAAAGTAGGCAGTTAAAATCTAGCAGGACCGACAACACCATTTCCTGAAAATAGTGTGCAAGTGAGTAGGGAGGCTGGCTGATATCTTACTATTTTGGCAGTTAAACTGCTGTTCAGGAAATACTGTTGAAAACAAAGAAAACCCTGAGAATCCCCCATGAGGAGATGGACAGGCCCAAAACCTGTCGGTTCTGTCAGATTTTAACTGCCTACTTTTTTCACGATAGTGGTCCTTTAAAGAGGAACGCCAGTGAAAATAATGTAGTAAAAAAAAGTGCTTCATTTTTTACCATAATTATGTATAAATGATTTAGTCAGTGTTTGCTCACTGTAAAATCTTTCCTCTCCCCGATTTACATTCTGACATTTATTACATGGTGACATTGTTACTGTGGGCAAGTTATGTAGCTGTTTCTAGCTGTTTTGGCTGTTAGAGACAGCTGTAAACAGCTAATTCCTGTCTGTGAACATTGTTACATTGTGGCAGTTTGCCCAGAGTACCGCGGTACTCAGAGCTTCTTCTGGGAGGGGTTTCAGCACAAAATCAGTCATACAGCGCCCCCTGATGGTCTGTTTGTGAAAATCATTATATTTCTCATGTAAAAGGGGGTATGAGCTACTGATTGGGATAAAGTTCAATTCTAGGTTGGAGTTTCTCTTTAAGGTATGAGGGGTAGTTCATACTACAACTACATAGCTTTAAAAAGATAAAGAAGTGCTTTTATTGGACACTTTAAAAAGGCAACATGTTTCACATGTCTCTGATCACTCAGGCCTCGGGTAGTCAGGTAATCAGTGTCTGTGCAGCACACAGTGATGTCCCACCAGTTTATAGGAGCAGATAAATCCCCTGTAGCACCTCACAATGGGTGATATGTGGAGTTTCCATCCTCCCTCCACCAAAAAAAGCTCCTCATGCTCACACCAGGGGACTGCTCCATTCCAGAGATGATATCGCCCCCCCCCCATTTCTGGTTGGACTGTGCTGCACCAAGGTGATCTTCCTGTGGCTTGTCCCCATGAAGCATGTGTCCCTTTTACAGGAAACATCAACAGGGACCACCCCCCACCACCACCACCACCAACCATCCCACAAACATTAGTACCAAAGGCTTGCCCCGAATGGGAGCAGGAGGTTAGCTACGCCCCTCATCCAATAGAGGAATGGAAGAGAATGGCTGGAAACCCAGTACCAGGAGGTATTGTGGGTGCCGGGCTTTTGCGACACAGCCACCCTTCTCCATAAAATGGCAAGACATCGGCCTGAAGCCCCAGTATGACATCATTGCTGAAAGGATACCTTCGTACATATTAAAATTTAAAAACGGGGTGAGCAGGCATGTGTATTGGGCTCTCCGCATGCCCCCCGTTCTCCTCCTTCCTCCTCCATTACGGCGTAATGACCCCCCGAACCTACTTCTGGGCAGGGATGAGCTCTGGATGAAATCTGAAAGAGTTTCATTCGGATTTCATCCAGATAGTTAGTGCACCTGATGGGGCGGGTGAGCGGGGGTTAACATACCTGGCCACCGACTTCTTTAATCCATCCCACCTCGCATCTCATGCCACTTTCCAAGGCGCGTTATGTGACTACCACGCTTCCTGCTTCAACTCGGAAGGATTGCTTGGAACGCAGCGTGAGACGCGACGTGGGATGGATTAAAGAAGACGACTGCTGGGTAAATTTAACCCTTGCTCACCCGCCCCATCAGGTGCACTAATTATCTGGATGAAATCCGAATGAAACCTGTTCGAATTTTATCCGGAGCTCACCCCTGCTTCCGGGTCGGGAGGGTCGGTGAAGACTGCGTAGACACTGCCCGGTGACGCGCGTCCTTGATCGCACGTCCGCGGCTGAGAGTGCTCTGCGCATGCGCACTACATCACAACTACATAGTGTGCATGCACAGAACTCTCCCGGACGTGGGTGCGTGATCAAGGATGCGCAACACCGGGCGGCGCCTACTCAATCTTTACGACTCGGAGGTAGGTTCGGGGGGTCATTACGCCGAAACAGAGGAAGACGGAGGAGAACAGGGGAGCGGTGGGTACGAGGGGAGCCCACTACACATTCCTGCTCCCCCGTTTAAATTTGAATATGGACAAAGGTATCCTTGAAGCTGCAGTTATAGTGAGTATGCAGGTGTATGGGGGGTGGGAGAAGGGTAAGTGGGTGACCCTGAGGATGTGTCCAAGAGGAAACTTACTGATTGTCAGCTTTGAATGAATTTCAACCTTTAGCTTTGTATACCTGCTGTAGAAATTGCGAAGTGGTTGGATGCTAATTTGGTATGTAGCCATCATTCCAATTTATGCATATTTTTGTGATTTGCTATTTAATGACCATCTCTAGCCACAGCTTTTTACTCAGATTGAGGTCAGGACTCTTAATGCAGGCATTACAAAAGCTCCTCTGGCATTGCTAAATACCCAGGACATTTGGAAGAATATGTTAGATACATTTGGTACAAAGTTATTAATCACAGCCTCTGAATTTTTATTACCTTTGTCTGTTACTTTATGAAGATCACTGAAGTATCTATTGTACGAAGAACATCACATACACCGTATTTTTTGGACCATAAGGTGTGGAGGGCAAAAATCAGGGGGAAAAAATACTAAACCTGGTGCGCCTGTAGGGCATCTTATGAACATTTTCCCCCAAGTTGTCTCTAAGCTACTCTATCTAAGCTACACTGCCCAGTTACACTACACTTAACCCCTGCTGCACCCATCAGTTACACTACACTACACTGCCCCTGCTGTCCCACTATCTACCCTACACTACACTAACACTGCACTACACTTACACTGCATTACACTAACGCTGCACAGGACTACACTGCACTAACATTACACAGCAATGCACTAACACTACACTACACTAACACTTCAGCTCTCACCTGATCCTGACACGGCTCTCCTCTCCCCCGTGCTCTGGTCCTGGTGATGCCGATATCTCAATTCACTGCAACCACCTGCCGCTATACAGCTCTGTACTTCCTGGTTCCTTCCTTACTTCCTCATCAGTGACATGCGCCAGAGTCACACAAGACGTGCCACGCATGTGCGCTGGTGGGGTTACAGTAACAACCACTAATGATGAAGTACGGAACCAGGAAGTGCATAGGATGCAAGCGGCCGCAGTGTACCAGGATATCACCAGCAGCTGCAGGAGCATCAACAGGACCAGAGAGAGGGGGAGAGAAGAGTGGAAGCAGGATGTGGTAACTCTGCACTCTGCACAACTAGTTACCGTATCTTTGGAATATAAGAGGCACGCCGCTATTTCCTCCCAGTATTGGGGAAGAAAAAGTGCGTCTTATATTCCGAAACATACGGTAATCATATGTGTAATCCAGTGTCTATAAATTATTAATGTTTAAGAGAACCTCTTAAGTAGCTGGATCCCATCACTCAGGGATGTTTGAAATGCTTGAAGAAAATGTTACGAGAGTTCTGAAGCATAATTTCATATTAATTAGGTAATGATATTACAGTACTCTGTATGCATATCAACTGGCTCTCATTAAAATGTCATTTTTAAACCTCATCTGACTTGTTCATCTGCCAAGACCTAATTTTTCTCTCTCGCCGTTATCTGATGATTCGCTGACGTTATTATAGCATTGAAGTTTTTAGAACTTCTTCTGCATTTTTAAGGGTTTTCAGGATATCGTAACTTCTCATTTGCATTTGCTCAGAAATTATCAGTATATTGACTCCAGTTCCTAAAGAGAACCTGTAATGAAGGATTGTAATAATCTGAAGACTGGAACTGCCTGGGATGCTATTTTCCTTTATATATAAGGCAGATCTTCATGTGATTTGCAGACTTATAAAGTCATTAACAAAGTGCATGCAAGTTATGACCAAGTTGTTTTGTAAGAAAAAATAAATAAATAAATAGATTATGGTGTGCTAGGTGTGTATTTATAGGATTCTGAGTCAGTAGGCGGGTTTAGGCACAAGGTGCAGCTCGTGATGATGTGTGGTTGCAGTGTCAGTCTAAAACAATGTGTAGGAAAAGAGCTCTCCAATGGTGCATTAAACCTTTTATTCAATCAAGGCACATAAAGTTGCACTTACATCAGTAGAGGTGTATTTGCGTATGTATGTGGCTGCCAGCGGATCCTCCCTTGATCCCTCACCCTGGCTAGGGTTTTGGGCAACATTGCTAGGGAGGAGAGAGATGTCCAGTGTAGAACTGATTCATTTGGGTAACACTAAACTAGTATAATAAGTCAGCTGCATTTTACCATTAGAGTTTACTGTGCATAGCTACACCTGTTCTTGAACCATTTCAGCCCACGGGTATTTTTCACCTTATGGACGAGAGGAATTTTCCCCTTTCAGCGCTCCTCCCTTTCATTCCCCAATAACTTTATCACTACTTATCACAAAGAAATGATCTATACCTTGTTTTTTCCGCCACCAATTAGGCTTTCTTTTGGTGGTACATTATGTTAAGAATTATTTTATTCCAAATGCATTTCAACAGGAATAATTAAGAAAAAAATCGAAAAAAATCATTATTTTTTTTAAGTTTTTCAGTTTTTGGCTATTATAGTTTTAAAATACCACATGCTACTGTAATTAAAACTCACACATTTTATTTACTTATTTGTCCCGGTTATTGCAACATTAAAATTATATCCCTAGTATAATGTATGGTGGTGACATTATTTTATTTGGAAATAAAGGTACATTTTTTCAGTTTTACATCCATCGCTAATTTTTAGCCCGTAAATGTATAATAATTTTGCCCTCTTGACATACATATTATTTTTTTTATTCCCTTAAGTCTGTAGATGTAATTTTACTATTTGGCCACAAGATGTCCCCGCTGAGCAAAATACTATGTAGCGTACAAGTACGCTAGATAGGAAACAATGTGTTGCTACATTGTTACTAGAGAAGTGACGCAGGTTTCAATGGAAGCCTGCATCACAGGTGGGCTGCGGGAAGATTAATGAATGGGAACTAAACTTTGTTCCTATTAATAAAATGAACGAACGATCGGGCGGCGGAAAGCAGCAGAAATCGTCGGCGGGAGGAAGCGCGGCAGCTCTATTTAAGAATAAACACTGCTTTTGAACAAAACCGTGTTTATTCTCGGCGAACATGTTCGGATTGGCACAGGGGACTTTTGTCCCCTGCAGCCAATCCCACCTGCCACTAGCAACATCACAATCGTGGGCATTTGCCCGCACGATTGTGTGTAACCACATCCAAACTGCAGGGACGTGACTAGCGCGGCTCTGCGGCTCTAGCAGCTGCCGCTGCAGAAGTGAAGCTCACGTCCGTGCAGCTTAAATGGTTAAAGGATTTGATGTATAATATGTTTGAAATCTATTGACCCAGATCAGACTTCACAACAAGCATTTGTGCTGCTTTGGCTGAAGCCAGTGAACATAGCCACTGGTGCCAGTAAACAGGGGTGATGCTAGGATCCTAAGAGATCTGGGGCACTTTTGGGCACTCCAGCCGGAAAATGGGTGTGGCCACACACCAGACTGTGGATGTGGTCATGGGTGGAGCAAAATTTACATGAACTTAACAGCGGTCTAAGTAGGCCTGCCCAGCAAAATGTTGGATGAAGCCCCCCTCTCCACTAATAAAGCCCCCCCCCCCCCAAAATGTAGCATATCGCATAAATAGGCAGTGTCACTTAAACATAACTAGGCAGAGTTACCTGTCTTATATTCTGGCTAGTCTGGCTTTCTGCTGGGTAGGCTGGCCTGCTGCCAGGTTATCTGGCAGTTCTTCCATAGCATTCCCTGACCTTCTAGTGGTCCCCCTCCCATACTCCCATGGGCCTCCCATTGAGGGACCACAACTCCCAGCATGGCCCCATAGAAAAACCACAGCTCCCTGCACCTAGTATGCCCAGATAGAGGCACCACAGCACCCAGCACAACCCCAATTGAGGCACCACAGCTGACTCTGCCTGAGGGACATCCCGGGCACCCCAGAATAGATCCAGGGTACGTGCCACTGATCTTTGGGGCTAGCAACACCCGTGCCAGTAAACATGAATGACATACAGCAATACATAGGGCTTGATTCACTAAACCGTCATAACTCAAATATTACACCTTATGATAAGATATCACACCTTATGAAAAGATATCACACCTTATCAAAATAATCACACCTTACGAAAATATATTACACCTTATCAAAGTTATCACACCTTATCAAAGTTAACATGCCTTATCAGAGTAGCATAGCGAGCACTACGAACCCGCAGGGGCTCAGGGAAGGACGTGTGCCATTGCCAATTAGCAGGCATAATTTGATAGCGTTCACTATGCTACTCTGATAAGGCATGTTAAAGCGGAATATAACCCTGCATTTCAACTTTGCTCTAAAACATTATTTACAGCATATTATATGCAAAAAGCATTTTTTTTTTACTAGACCAGCATTGGAAGGGTTAAACACAGAGGTTTTAAGTTCCGTGCAGACATTCAGATAGTTACATTCTATTTAGTTAGTGTGTAACTGTTTATCAATAGATACATCTCTTTGGCTGTCCTCCAAGCTCCTTCTCAGTGAGAGAGATGAGTCATAATAAACACATATTTGTAAACAAAAAGTATCAAACTCAAGTTCGGATTCGTCTGCAGAAATCTCTAGGGACTTTAAAGCCCTGTGTAACCCTTCCAATGCTGGTCTAGTAAAAAAAAAAATGCTGGTTGCATATAATATACTGTAAATAATGTTTTAGAGCAAAGTTGAAATGCAGGGTTATATTCCGCTTTAACTTTAAGGCATGTTAACTTTGATAAGGTGTGATATCTTTTCATAAGGTGTGATCTTTGATAAGGTGTGATATTTGAGTTATCACGGTTTAGTGAATCAAGCCCATAGTCTCATACGGCACATGGATGCAGTATGGGAGACAGAGTCTGGCTCAGGAGATGGGTCTCCATGGTGATATCCAATAGACAGCCGTGCCATAGACAGGTTCACATAACCTCCGTATGCTTTGCTCTGCTACCTGTATCTTGCTGCTTGTCGTGTAACATGAATGCTGAGTGTTTGTCTTCCTCCGGGGCCTCTTATAACACACACTCTGATGCTATTACTAGAATCTTCCCCTAACTTTTAAAAAATCTGCATAAAGCAATGTAGTGTGACAAGCTTCCCTCCTGAGGATTAAAAAGCACAATCTTTTTTAATTACCTTTTATTGAGGAGTCTTTGCTGTGTAAAGTGAGATCTTGCGAGGCTGCAGCAGGCAGTGATCTCGGGTTTTACTGACTTTCGCTGTGCTGGTCAGTGACGTCTTACCCTTTCCATCCAGGGAAGCAGACTGGTCTCCAGTCTATTTTTTTCCTTTTTTTTATTTTTGTTAATAAAGCTAAAAATAAGTAGAGAATTTAGACTGGCTTAACGCAAAGTCACAAAAATGGCAGATTTCTGGAGGCTGATTTATCTAAATAAACTGATGAAACTTAGTGGAATAGCTGTACAGCATAACCAATCAGAATCCGTGTTTCCTTTTTGCACCTCGGGCAAACCCAAGATATTCAAGGGGGATTCCTGAAAGCTCTCCCTCAGCCATGCACAATACAGTATAATAATATAGGACATCATGCTCGGTATATGTACATCATGCAATTTTCTGTCCGACTGACAAGGATCTGACAATTATTTCCTAAATGTCCGATCTGCTCCCAATCGACAACGGGATTGATCAGGAGCAGTTTGGATACAGATACTAATGAGGACAGCCGACATTGGTAATGAAGGGGAAAGTTAAGCATTCACACAGCAGGGCACAGGGCTGTGCTCATACCCGACTCTGTTACATTTCCCATAGCTGCTCCATGCTCTGTAAACATGCTGCTTCTCCATCCAAAGTCAACTGTTGCAGGGAAAGAAAGGGGGCAGTGCTGTGAGCTGCAGGATACCTGCAGATATTCTGGTGTCTCAACTTGTGCCTGTCCTTAGACACTGCACCTGGTCTGAGGGGGGATTCTGGGCAGCTGTAATCCCCCCTGTGTTTTCCTATGCACCTGTTCTGATAAATCAGGTGAATGGTCCATGGAAGGATTTGAAAGCCTGGCTAGTGAAGTAATGGACCAGCGCTGAAGGGCTGCTAATTAATTGCATCTCTGTGTTGAGCTACATATTCACCAGAAGATGGATGGGGGATCCTCAGTCAATGCAACCCTACGTTCCCCGATCCATCTTCCTACCACGGGAACTCGCAATGGCAACACGATTGTGAGCCCCTCTGGGGGACAGTTAGTGACAAGACTATATACTCTGTAAAGTGCTGCTGAAGAAGTCAGCCATATATAAGTACACAGTATTAATAACGATGATAATAAATGTGTACATTTATATTATAAATGTTATTTCTATATATCCAATCCAATAAAATTGTATGGAGTCCTTTAAAACAAAAGGAGACATATTACCTGCTAATATTTGATTCCTAGTCACACCTTGCAGGCAGCCCCTTTTTTCCCAATCACGAGAAGAGGACAGGGAGGTGAATCTGTCAGAGAATGGTGGGTTTTTTGGTTTCTCTGCCCTCATGGAACCTTTTAGCAGGCAGTCATGACCGGATAAGTTTTACACCTTGATTTTTATAACCTGCAATGTGTCCGGAGAGATTGGTACTTGTAATACATTGCTGCCCATCCCCCCCGGCTATGCAGACAAAAGAGAGATGATGGAATGACGAGCAGGGTGCCTCGCTGTCCTCCGCTCTCCCACATATGCAGTAAAGAACCAGTGACATTGCGCTGTACGGACTTGGACACCTCATATATAAACGCCTCACCTGCTTCATCTGAGAAATGATTCTTCTCACTTCCAGACAGGCAGTTTGTGTCGTAATTGATGTTCATTTTTATGGATTCTCTACATTAACTGTAGAACTAAGTGGCTCTTAAACTCTAAGAGCCATCAATTAGCTGTGACTTCATTGCTAGTTCTGCGTTTCAGTTTCCGAGAGCCGGGTGGTTTTAACCTTTGCATGCCCATCTCGGCGACGTTCTGCTGGTAATGCACCTGGCAGCTCTCTGTCCATGACTTTGGCATTGTTCCACCTGGAAGCTGACATTTACATCCTACCTTTGTGTGACCTCATGTTATACAAAACTCTTCTGGGCTTGAGACAAAGTGTAGGTTGTGACTTTTATAGTCCCTAGCCCAAACTTTGCTGAAGGCTTAATCACTGACTGCAGCTCACTAGAATACACTTTAAAAGAACACTACATCCTGGTGGCTTCACTCAGTGCGTCCCAAAGGAACAAAAAGCACTGCACTTGGGCTTCTGTTACACAACGGCGGTAAACACAACTTTATAGTTGGGTGACGAAAGTGATCACCCACTGTCCATTCAAGTAAATGTAGGCGGTGTTTAAATGATGGATACAGAACTCTGCCCTAGATGTCAGATGGAAACAGGAACATTCTTCCATATGTTCTGGCGCTGTCTACATCTTAAACCTTTTTGGCATTAAATATTTACTATTAAATATTTAATAGTAATAATATTTACTATTAAATATTTAAATACTATCATTACACATATCGTGCTCTGTAGGAAATACGGACAATAATATCTCATACACTCATACATATCCTATGCTATTACGTCCCCAAGGAGATATTAAGAGCCCATATGCAATTCATTTTTTTCACCTGTTATCTCCTTGGAGATAATTTTCATCTTCTCTGTAAACTAAATTTTCAGCATTTTACAATTGAAAAAGTGTCCAAACGTTGATGAAAAAGTGCTATCAAATTTATTTTGAGTATTTTCTTGTTTGCTGTGGACATAAAAGGCATTTTATGACAAGTTGTAAAAATATCACCTCGGAGAAAACTCAGGAGAAAAAAAGAGACTTGCATATGGGCCATTCTGTGAATCACTAGAAACATTCAGTCAATGCAGCCCTTCCTCTTTATCGTCTGACCTACAAGAACAGCAGTTGCCTTCACAGGTTTGATAAGATTCTGCCACCCTACAATAACTTAGATACAACCAGTTCAGTCCTGAATGAGTGGAGATTGGTAGATAGTCCTTGTTTGTGAGTTAAGTGCTGTTACAGCTGAAACTATAGATGACGCTTGGAGATGGGTTCAAGACCCGGGTGGGGGGAGGCAGTCTGGAAGCCAATGCTATTTTTTCCCTTCTTCTTCTTCCATATATTTTCCTTTTTCTCTGACCTACTGTCATTAGATGGCCCTGACATGGAGCTGGATAAATTAACCTCCTTACATGTTTTAATATGCTGGTAACAAGCTTTCTTATGTACCTTGTATCAGTACAGTACAGTACATTATATTATGTATCTATATATTGGCTGGCAATGATCTGTATGTATGATATGAAGTACGATGTATGTAACAAGTGCAATGTCTAATTACTCCTGTTGGCTCTATGTCAGAGTCTCTTTGTTGTTTCACAATCTGTAACCATTTTTTCTCTGTACAAAACAATAAAGTTGATTTGTTAAATGACGGATACAGATTTTCGCATCAACATTGCGGTAGACCTCTGGTCTCGTCTTGGAAGTAGTACGTAGACTCCAAGGCAGCTGCCTTGAAGCGTTTCTGTGTCCCCCTAGGGGTCTTAAAACGCGTCAAGAGGATGAAAATCTGATAAACGTGACGGCTAAACGAGCCACCGCCAGTCTTCCTGCAGATGCCCGCCTGAACCAAGCAGAGGGGTGGAAACAAAACTTGTCTGCAGGAAACTGATCAGAAATGGTAGCTGCCAATCAATTTACTGTCGACTGATTAATTAGTGAGCTACTGGGTAATTAATAATAATCATAGTAAATATGGCACTGAACACCGATTGCCAGCATTATGAATCTGATTATCTTTTTCTAAATTCAGCATTGCAAGCTGGTGATAGGACATAAAGAGTATAGACCCAAAAATGGTATATTGGTAATCATCACTTCTTCAAACATGGTCACTAAAGGCCTTTTTCACTGAGCGCATTTCGATTCAAGAATCAGATTGCACACGACTCTCTCGTCCTGATTGCAAAGGTGCTGTGATTATCGTTCTTTCTGTGAGATTTTCTTACAATTTCCCTGTTTATTTTATTTGAACAAAGTCATTGGAAAATACAAATGGAAACTTGCTTAAAAAGAATAATAAAATTGCAGTTCAGTCTCAATTACAATTTTTAGTGGAAAGAACCCTTAATGCAACAATGAATTAAGGAATGCACTTCCGTTTTGAGACTGGGAAGTGTGTAATGGCGCTTCTGGTTACCACCGCTGTAGCAGAATAGGTAAAGAATGTCGTCTTTTGTCCTCCCTTATTAAGCTTACACATTTCATGGTCTTCCTCTTCTTGAGTTGCGGGATATAGCATGACCTCCATCCAGATATCCATGATGTTCTGAAGGAGTAGACCTTGAAACGCATAGATGTAGTTGTGAGGCAGACACATGTACTGTAGACAGAAGTGGGGTTGTTGACTTCTGCATCAATGATGTCATTCTTTGTCAGGTACCATTCCACTAACTGTACATGGGTTGGCCATGACAGCTAGACGTGCCGTCTCACACCATTAAACACTTCTCCAAATTGTAAACTCATTACTTATACTTAAATGTTATGGTAAGTTTTTACTCAAGGTAGAGTGCCTCTTTCTTTTAATCAGTTGTTCCTATAAATGGTTAGACTGTGCAAATTTCCATTACCGCCCCAGCAAATGTATGGCTCACCACTGGCAGGACCATTCATTCTTATCTAGGCGATGTAGGCAAGATGGACTTTAACAAACACTTTATATATTTTGCTGTGCACTGGAGGTGCTTGAGGACATTACAGATATCTGTTCTGCTGTTATTGTCCTAGAAATCCAGAAGTGTTGACAAAAACAACAAAAAATGTATCATTAATAATATTTTCCAATTAGGTCACCGTATTTATTCTAATTAGGTTGTCTGTTTTGATGTTAAAAAATTTAAAGTTAGCATGTAGCATACCCTGTGAGGCTTTTGTTTAGCATTTACACCATACATATTAGCTGTGGTTTATAATTCCATAAGATACCCTGTACTTGGTTTTCTTCTTTGTTGGCCCCTCCAGCAACTTGGCCCTAGGTCACTGCCTAGTTTGCCCATGTCTAAAAACCATAACTGATCCATACTTAGCATTTAACAGCAAATCTTAATGAGCCCCCTAGCCGATTAGACAGTGTTTAGTTGTACCTTAATATTTCACATACTATCTTGACTTTATATAAGAATGTGTATCCTATTAATTCCTTCTCCAGAAATCTCAAGAAGGTTTAACTGGAAAAGTGTCAGGCAATCAATAGCTATTACTGATCATGTTAACTATTGAAAGCTTTTAGCGTTTTTTTCCCGAGCCTAGGTGTCAGTCATTCACAATTACTGTTTTCCAACGCTGCCTCACCCCCGCTGCAGGACAACTTAGATTCCATTACATCTCAGCCTTCTCCACCGCATAGACGAGGTCACCTCCCAAGGACTACACTGAGTGATGTCGTCTGCAGTGGGAATTGGCGCACCTGAGCCCTTTAACAATAGCTAAAAGCAAGGAACAATCAGGAAAATTTATATGATGGCGTTTTATAAGAACACCCTTTTGGTGCTAAATGAGAGAGAATGCAATTAAGTAAGAGTCTGGGAAAAAAAATTATAAGAAGAAATGAGAGAAGAGGATAAAGGAACGACTAAATAATTAGGTTATTGCCGGGAAGAACCTGAAAGGAACTCACAGGAATAAAGTTAATTCTATAACCCTTTCTTTTATAAATCACGCTCTGTGCGGGGAAACCAAGATCTTCAATTATATTCAGGAGACCCCCAAATGCGGCGTTTCAACAAAGACCGCGTGAATGTTCCTTAAAAGCATTTTTTTTTTTTTTTGCTGGCTGTTAATGGAAGGTGTGATATTACATACAGTGTAATAAACCTTTCCTGAATTATAGCTCCCAGCATGGGCTAGTAAAGCACTGCTTGTATAATGCACTAGTTTAGATACAGTTTTCTATTTATTTTAAATGTAATTATGCATACAAAGTTTAGTAAAGAAAATTTTTTGCTGTTTTTGCAAAATAAAAAATATAAAATCTTGCTGCACTAACTTATAAATTAGGATGTCCTCTTTATGAGGTACAGTAACAACATATAGAAGAATGTACTAAATTATTCAGGGTACCAAATTTTATGTTAATTATTCTGGTTTCAGCATCAGGAACACATCCTGGCCCGTATGCAATTAACTTTTTTTTTACTGAGTTTTCTTCTCAGAGATAATTCTTCATGTTCTCTTGAACCACTTGAGGACCACAGTGCTAAACCCCCCCCTAAAGACCAGGCCTTTTTTTTACTAAAATGGCCACTGCAGCTTTAAGCCCAAGTTGCAGGGCCGCACAACACAGCACACAAGTGATCCCCCCCCCCCTTTTTCTCCACACCAACAGAGCTCTCTGTTGGTTGGGTCTGATCGCCCCCCAGTTGTTATTTTTTTTATAACAAATATTTTTCTATTTATTTTTTATTAAAAATGTCTATTTTTTATTTATTTTTTTCCCTCTCCCTCCCACTCCCCGCAAGCCAATTACGGCGATCGGCTGTCATAGGCTTCTGCCCATGAGAGCCGATCGCTCTCTTGTCCCCCAGGGGGACAGCCATGTCACACTGCTGTCCCCAGTACAGCGCTGCTGCCGATCGCAGCATTGCACTGTGTAAATAGACTGCAATTACGCCGTCTCACAGTCTCCCGAGAGGCGGAGCTCCGCCTCCCAAGCGGAGATGCGCGCGCATACGCGCACACAATCTCCTTCAGTAGCCGGCTCCAGGGCCTGACGCCAATTGGCATTAGGTGGTCCTGGGACTGCTGCCGCGTTCACGCCCATTGACGTGACACGGACGTTAGGTAGTTAAAGTAACTTTTTAGCAGTTTGAAATTGACAATGTAGCAAAAAGAAGGTGAAGAAGTACTAAAAAAAAATATTTTAGGATTTGTCGCAACTGAAAAAAGTACCAAAAGTAGCAGAAAAAGTACTGTCAGAATTATTCTGATTATTTTTTTTTACTTGCTGGTGGGTTAAAATGCATTTTCAAGTGTGAAAATATCAACTTGGAGAAAACTAAGGAGAAAAAGTGAATTGCATATGACCCCAGGTGTTGTTTCAATTCACTTTAGAACACACAACAAACAAACATTCTGCAATGATGTACCTTGCCAGCAGTTAGGATATTGCTACCTGTGATACTTAAAGTGATGGTCCAAGCAAATACAAAAATAAAGATCCACTTACCTGGGGCTTCCTCCAGCTCCTTGCAGCCGTCCTGTGCCCTGCCGCAGCTCCGGTGGCTCCTGGTCTCCTGTCCTGGCAAAGCCGACCTCGCCAGGTCGGGTTCCGGGTCGGCTGCAGCTGCGTTCCACGCCGCGGGTCACGTGGTCTCGCTGACGTCAATAGGACGGTACTGTGCACGCAGTATCGTCCTTTCCGCACATAAATCAGAGTGAGGAAAGACTTAGTAGTGGACACTGACTAAATAATATTTAGACTCCTTGGCACATATGCAATTCACTTTTTCTCACGAGTTTTGTCCTAGGAGATCATTTCTCATCTTCTATTTAAAATAGCTTTCAAACATTTTTCAACTGAAAAAAGTACTGAAAAATAGGTGAAAAGTACTATCAAAATGATTTTGAGTAAGTACTTTCTTCTTTTTAGTGATTTAAAATGCATTTTATTTACAAGTGTAAAAATATTAACTAGGAGAAAACCCAGGAGAGAAAGTAAATTGCATATGAGCCCTTTACTCTTATAGCCCATAAATAAAGGATTGCTGGACATCTGAAGCCATACCTCAAGTTTTTATTTTTTTAACCTTTCTTTACAAACACAATTTAGCAAATTTGTTGTAGTACTAAATATATACTCTGTTCTGATGCTTTCCCTCTTTTCTCTTTCTCCATTAGGTTTCCGGGACTGGGTTCCAAAGGAATTACAAAGGGTTGGGTGCGTAGAACTTCTCAACACAGTACAAAGGAGGGTCCGGCCTAAGCTGCATGTATTTGGCGGTATCCATGAAGGTAAAAATGTACATGTGGGACGTTGTATTAACAACATTTTTAGCACCTCAGTGACCATGCCTTCTTGTTACTTAAGTGATAGGTCTACTTAAAAAGACCTAATTTGGTAGCATTTTGCTTGTTGAAAAATTGGCATAGTTGTGTTATTTTTTTTCCATTAAAACACACCAAAAATGTCAGTACCCGAGACAATGTGTGACATGAGATAAAAGTGTATGTACAGTTCAAAACATATTAATAACCAGGCTGTTTTTTGTTTATTTTGCTTCCTAAAAGAGTTAATTTTCAGGCATGTGAATGACAGCTCCTGTCTTGTCTGTACCTTGTCGGGAATATTGTAAACATCACTGATAAGCAAATTACAGCCATAAAAGTTTTTCTGGCAGAATACAACTTCTGAGGGTAGGGGAGAGATAGAAAAAGTTCAATAGTTCATGTATTTTAACTCTTGGACATTTAATAGACTGCCATTGTGCAGAGACAATAACACATTCAATCTACTTTGTAAATGTTTAAATATAAAATAAAACCATGGGATATCTAAAAAGTATTTTATAGGAGTAGGAGGATTCATACAATTGTGTGTCTCATCAAGTTATTTTCAACTCGTTTTAATTTAACAAATATTTCATCATCAGTTGTTTTGAAGTTATCCTGCTTTTTCCAGTTCCCATGTACAGTATGGCTAAAAGCCGAATAGCTAACTGCCTAAAAATACAAAATAAAAATATCAAAGTCACCCCTATTATTATTTGATACCACCACATTCTGGAGGTGTTTAGGGGATCATGAAATAATTCACATACTGTAGGTCTCATTTCCTAAAAGTATATAATAATAATGTGATACAGGCGCACAGGTGCGGATAATTTTGGCAGAAGGCCCCTATGCCAAAATATGGAAGTGAAAACATCCTGACAACGTGCAGTGATCTTACAATAACATCAGCGATGCATTTATCCTTTCCCCGAGTATTTATCATTCAGGGTTTTTTCTGAGGTGCCAGGTATCTGCAGGTATTGTTTAGTTAGTCTATTGCTTTATTATGGTTTTCACTTTCTATATCAGTTATTATTATTATTACTAGGATGCATTTATATAGTATAGACATTTTCAACAGTCCTTTACAGAAAAATAAGATGACTATGTTACTTCAAAGTCACACAAACAAAGATACGCTAGCGCAAGATGGACTAATGCAGCCTGAGACAGGGGCCATACCTACGGCCCATTATGAGACAGAGAGATTAAATGGTATAGTCTTGGCGCATATGTGGTTTGTTAAATAACACCATTGAATCTCACAGATTAATAAAATCTGGCAAAGTACAGCACCTTCTCACAAGACATCACTGACCGACTTTAACCCTTTCAGGACCGGCCGCCTAACCCCTCTTAAGGACCAGGCACTTTTGCACTGGAGGGGGGGGCACACATTTGGGGGGTCAGGCAGCCGGATCCTGTTAGGGCTTGCTGGTGTGTGCCCCCCCCCCCCCCCTGTGTGGCCAGGTGTCCCCCTTTTAGCAGCAGCCATCACTCACCTTCCAGGCTCCAGCGATGAGCCGCTGCGGACACCACCGTTCTCTCCGACATCCCCGCTTGTTCTGACGCTAAGTCCTGGGTCGCGGCTTGATGACGTCATCAAGCCGTGGCCGGGGACTTACGTCACAACGAGCAGAGATGCCGGCAAAAGCAGTGGGGAGCGCCGATCGTCGCGGGAACAGCAGGGAGGTGAGTGGAACCTTTTCTTTCCCCCCTGCCGCCGCAGCTGTCAAAGTGATCACTACGATCCGCGACGGCTTCTGATCACTCGGGAGATGTCAGCTGTCATATGACAGCTTAATCTCCCCCTCCGGGTGCGCACGATCGTGTCGAGAGCGGAAACGGCAGGCCGGCGTAGAATCTACGCCGCATCAGGCTAGAACAGCCACAAGTGCGGCGTAGAATCTAATGCACGCGCTCCTCAAAAGGTTAACATAACAGAGAGATGAAGTAACTTGCTGTAATCCCCGTATGAGGGAGCTTGATGTAATCCCGAACTCCTGAGCGACACACCGCTCAATGAACGATAATGATGACGACAAGTGGATGCATGCTTCTGCTGCTGACTGCTGCTTCCTGGTCACATGGACTCCGGCTTCCTCCCAGTGGTCCCGTGCGTTCCAATACCCGTTATCACCTCCCAGCTCCAGGGGGCCGGCTGTCACTCCTGCCGTCTAGATGACTAAAGGGGAACAATAGTACACACTGCGATTTGGAAAAATGGGACCACTGGGAGGAAGCCGGAGTCCATGTGACCAGGGAGCGGCAGTAGCGCTGCATCGGCTAGTCCTCATCATTATTGTTCATTGAGTGGTGTGTCGCTCAGGAGTTCAGGATTACATCAAGCTCCTTCTTATCGGGATTACAGCAAGTTACTTCATCTCTCTGGTATGGTAAAGTCGGTCAGTGATGTCTGTGAGAAGGTGCTGTACTTCGCCAGATTTTATTCATCGGTGGTTTATTTAACAAACCACATATGCGCCGAGACTATACCATTTAATCTCTATGTTACTTCAGAGGAGCTCACAGTCTAATGACCTTCTGACATAGTCAATACTGGGCCAGCTTTCAAGTAAGCCATTTACCCTGACATATTTCTGGGATGTGAGAGCGAAACGGAGCTTCTGGAATAAACATTCACAAACACAGGAGAGTCCACAAACCATGCATGTCAGGTTTGTTTCAGGCGCGTGATTCAGACACTACTGACCAGAAATATCAGCAGGACTGCCAGACAACTGGTATTGTTTATAAGGAAATAAATATGGCAGCCTCCATATGTCTCTCACCCGGGGTTCCTTTTAATAATCTCTCATCATTTATGCAACATCCTGTTACCTGTTCTTCTACTCTCATCTGTACAGTTTATCATGAATGCTGCAAACTAAACTAATCTGTCCTTCTCACTACTCCTCATCTGCTACTCCTTTACGCAAACCTCTGCTCTGACTTCCATTTCATTTCCAAATCAGGTTTCTATGCTTTGGCTTTAAATCACTTCACAACTCCTGTCCAGGTTACATTTCTGATCACATATATACCAGTAAATACACCCCAAACTATCCTGCTGCTCCAGTGACCTACTGACATGTTCCTCACGTATACACTTTTTTCCAAGCACAGTTTCAGGACTTCTCTAGGATTGTCTGATTACTGTACAATCTCTGGAACTTCCTCCTTTGTTCAATACAGTCTTTTTAAGAGATCAAACATTAGATTTGACAAAACCCTTGAATTTAATTTTAAAAAAAACATTAGGAATTAAGACTTTAACCACTTCACCCCACATGCTATTATTCCCTTACTGCCTAGAGCTATTTTCACCTTTCAGCACTCCTACCATTCATTAGGCCATAACTTTATCACTGCTTATCACACCTAAATGATCTACCCGTATATGCTGGCGTATAAGGCGACTGGGCGTATAAGACGACCCCCCAACTTTGCCAGTTAAAATGTAGAGGTTGGGGTATACTCGCCGTATAAGACTACCCCATAGTAGGAGTCAGGGTGCCGGGTATCAGGCAGAGCTGTAATTACCTTATGCTGCAGTCATCCGGTAATAAGAAAGATAGATCGCGTTCTCAGTTTAAAAAATAACTTGTTGTAACAGCTTCTTGCGAGCAGCCGCTCGCACGGGTAGCAGTGCAGCTTCCTGCGTCCCTTGACTGGTGACGTGTGCGCTCCAATGATGAGGCTCACGCCGGAAGAGATTGCCGGGTTGGATTGTGGAGCGCACACGTCACAAGTCAGGTGATGCCGGAAGCTGCATTGCTACCCGTGCGAGCGGCTGCTCGCAAGAAGCTGTTATAACAAGTTATTTTTTAAATGGAGAACGCGATCTATCTTTCTTATTACCGGATGACTGCAGCATAAGGTAATTACAGTTCTGCCTGACGCACGGCACCCTGACCAGACCTGACATTCTGGCACTCGGCGTATAAGACGACCCCCGACTTTTCAGTTGATTTTTCAGGGTTAAAAAGTCGTCTTATACGCCAGTATATACGGTATATCTTATTTAGTTCGCCAAAATTAGGCTTTTTGTGACTGGTACTTGATTTCAGTAATGGCTTCATTTTCTATGCATTTTATAGGTAAAAACGAGGAGAAAATGAAAAAAACACACTAATTCACCAATTTCATCCACTATAGTTTTAAACAACTAGCTAATATAGAGCAAACTTTGACAGTTTATTTGTCCCGGGTATCACAACATTTAAATTATGTTCCTACTACAATGTATGGTGACAATATATTATTTGGAAATAAATGTGTATTTTTTCTGTTTTTTTTGTACTCTATAAATAATTACAAGGTCCTATTTGCTAAAATAACAGTAATATACCCTGACATACAAACTAAAAAAGCTGAGTCCCAAAGGTAAATATTTATGGTTTTTTTTAAATGCTGTTTTTTTCAAGTGTTTTATTTTGGTATGTATTTAGGAGGAGCAGGGGGCACTGGTAATAAATGTACCCCCCCTGTTAACTCCCCCTGTTAATAAATACATTTTATATTTTAGTGTAATTTTTATTTTTTGTCCTCTAGGTGGATTTTTGTCCACTTGTGAGAGGTTTTACTTTTCTGTGTTGTGAATTATTCAATTACTTCTCTTAAATATATAATAGACGTACAAATATTTAGACATTTGTATCAATATACTGAGACATCTGGTCCCTATAACACCACCAACAAAGATGCCTTTGAGGTCTAACTCAGAATCCATTTTTTATCGTCAATAGAAACAGAAGTCTATCAAAGGGCAGTCCTCCAGTACCCATTATAATTACACCTTTATAATTTTAAAGTGTACCTATGGAAACTGCTCCATGTTCTTAATCCCCCAACTACGCCAATAGACACTGGGGGGAAGTGATCACTAGAGCCAGCACCTAAATTATTTACTTACCTGCTGCTGCTTCTTCCAAGGCACAAAATCCTCTTTTAGGCAGATAGGAGATTGTTTATTAAAAAAGAAAAACAAGTGGCTTTCTACTCGGCAGCACCCCCTAGTGGCTGGAGGAGTGTAGTGTTACTGCCTGTAAGTAAGTAAAGGGGCACTCAGGTGGATACGGTTTAAGGAACAGGTGCTGGGAGTGGGAGAAGGAAGTTTTAATAGGTGATTTTGTAAGTGCACATATCTTTTACAGCAGAAATCAAATAATTTATTCAGCAAGGATGCCATTCTGTGGAAAAGAGGCAGGAGACACCCCACTATAGGGGAATACAATGTCAATACATTTTTTTAAATCCATCTTGGCTGATTGTTGTTTTCCCAAGCACATTGTCTGCGGGCATTGAAGGACACCCATACAGATATAGGACTGATCCTACTGTTTTGTTTGTCCACAATTATAATATGTCAGGATATAGTAAAATGCAAATTTTAATTTCCCCAAACTCAGTAAGTTTAATTTGCAATGTAGACATTGGATGCACTTGTTAAGATTAGCCTAACTATGGAAAGGTAAATTGCTTCAGAGTTAATGGTAATTTTTTCTCTTCTTAAGAATTCATGTTGTGTTTAGGAGGACGTGAAAAGTCAAGCTGCTTACGTTGTCCAAAGAGGATTACATGTCGCTTTATTTCCATGCCACAGCTTACAGCAAATAGCCTTAGAGTTTGGGTATTTATTGTATGTCATTGGTAGATATTACAGCATGTAAAACTTTCATCTTTTCCCTGCAGGCTACGGAATTATGACTGACGGTTACACAACATACATCAACGCTTCAACATGTACAGTCAGCTTTCAACCAACCAATTCACCAATTATTTTTGACCTTCCTAATCCCCAAGGATCATGAAGACCCTATCAGCATTTGTATCTGTGGGTCTCTAAACTGCCTTTTTGTTTTTAATAACTATCTTGCTCTTTTTTTTTTTACTATTTCCAAGTTTTGGATTTATTTTGCTTCCTTCTGTTCATACTGGTACAAAAAGAAAAATGAGCAGTACACTTAAAGGAAATGTATAGTGATTTTTTTTAAAGGGTGTTTCATGTATTTATTATGTTTAGTAATATTTTTAGTTAGCAATATATGGAATATTACAGATCAAATTGTTGATATTTTGTTTACTTCTGCCTGCTGGTTTCACTGGCATGTTTTTTAAGCATTAAAACGTTGTTGCTTTACTGCTAAGGTAGAAAAATGTGTAAAGTGCAATCTAGGCATACACTACTAAAAAAACGTTTACAGGATACCAGAGCTGAAATAACCTAGAGAAATGGGGGGAGCAGGCATATACTGTAACCTGACCTAATGCGTACCGTCCCCCCCATTCTACTTTCTGCCCCTGCATCTTATTTAAATGCCCCTCCAGCAGCCTCTTCTGGGTCATCGGAGTCAGGCACTACTGCGCAGGCTGGGCTGCGCGCATCCTACAGTACGCGCCCGTGGCTGGGAGCGCTCTTCGCATGTGTATGACGTCATGTGCATGACATAGCGACATCATATGCATGCGCAGAACGCTTCTGGCCATGGCCACGCTCTGTAGGACGCACGCAGCCCAACTTGCGCAGTAGTGCCTGACTCCGGTGACCCAGAAGAGGCTGTCGGAGGGGCATTTAGGTAAGATGCGGGGGCACAGAGGAGAATGGGGGGAGCAGTTGGCATCAGGACAGGTCACAGTATATGCCTGCTCTCTCCATTTCTCTAGTTTATTTCAGCTCTGGTATCCTTTAAAAGTTTTTTTAGTAGTGTATGCCTAGATTGCACTTTACACATTTTTCTACCATAGTAGTAAAGCAACAACAGCAGCTCTGGTATCCTTTAAAGGTTAGATTTGATAAAAAAAAATAATTTGACCCATTTTTTTTATTTATGGTTATAAATAGTAATTGATAGTCAATCGGGAATGGCCATTGATTTATTGATTGAGTGCACATTGACCACCAGATTGGAGTGGTGCTTGATACATAATTTTGTAGGGTATCCAGTGGTGAAAAACTAGTGGTGCCAGTGTCAAAAATCTATCCCAATGCAATAACATGACCAATATTTTGTAGTTCCTTTAGTGTCATTGACATTGTCAAATAGTCTATGTCTAATTTTTACAATGGTTAAAATGAGGTAGTGATCAATAATGCAGTATTACTTGCATTACATTACTCAATGTACGGGCAGATCGACCATGAGATAGCTCCCTCTCTGAATGTATCTGATCAAAGAGGGGTCTGTTTCCTGCCTATACACTGCACATTGATTTCTGACAGATTTCAGGATAGATGTCCGATAGATTTCAGGATGAAATGTATCAAAAGTCTGACTGGCGCCTCTGCTGCCTGCCTGGTCACCCATCAAGTGCCCCCTGTGCCCATAAAGGTTCACCTCTCCACCAGTGGGACTTCTGGCCTCCTCCAGGTTTCCGCCGTCACCACAAGTGCCTGTACCGTGTGACATCAGATGTATGTACGATTCACTGTATGCGCCTGTGTTACGTGGTACAGGTGCTCGCTGTGATGTTGGTCACGGGCTGAGACCTGCAGTTGCGCTTCTGGAGAGGTGAGCCTTCATACACTGCATACGGATATGGGGGGATACAGATACACTTGTGGGGGTCCCCAGGCCAGGGTTACGCTGCTTGCCACGGTATTGATGCTGTTACCACGGTGAACCCAATCGAGTCCTTGCGACAGAGATTTGATGCCATGTTGCAGCACCAATTTTCCACTGATTTCATAAAATTATTCAATCAATTGGCCCGCAAAATCGGGTGATGTGTGGGCACCATTACTGGTTTTGGCTTTAAAGAGAAACTCCAACCAAGAATTGAACTTTATCCCAATCAGTAGCTGATAATCCCTTTTACATGAGAAATATGTTTTTCACAAACAGACCATCAGGGGGCACTGTATGACTGATTTTGTGCTGAAACCCCTCCCACAAGAAGCTCTGGGACTGCGGTACTTTTTGGCAGTTTGTTACAATGTAACAAGGTTCACAGACAGGAATTTGCTGTTTGCAGCTGTCTCAAACAGCTAGCAGCAGCTACATAACCTGCCCACAGTAAAAATGTCACCATGTAATAAATGTCAAAATGTAAATCGGGGAGAGGAAAGATTTTACAATGAGCAAACACTGCCTAAATCATTTATACATAATTATTGTAAAAATGAAGCACTTTTTTTATTACATTATTTTCACTGGAGTTCCTCTTTAAATATACTGGCACAAACTGTCACTGTTTAGATGACTCACGTGTGTGCTGAAATGCTGCACCGAGATACGCAATGTGAATGCACATTTTATAACCGGAAGTGAGAGAAGGAAAGGAACAGGATGTAAACAGATATTTTTAACAGAGATCTGGAATAACAGATACTGTAGTAAGATTACAGTCTGTTTATGGACCGCTTGTACTTTATATACTGGAGGCGGCATAACAGTATTATAAAATGGGGTTAAAATCAATAATGCATACTTTATATTATGTTGCCTCATTGATCAGGACTCTTTCTCAAAACCCTAACTCAGTCTCTAATTTTAATGCATATAATGGTTAGCAAGGGTTGTTTCCAATCATCTGGGCACCCGGGGTTAAGGTTAGGCTTTAGGTGTGTGTGTGTGGGGGGGGGGGGGGGAGGTTAAGTTTAGGCACCTAGGAGCGGTTAGGCATTAGATGGGGGGGGTAGACACATTCACTGACAGTGTCGGACTGGGAGGTGGAAAAACTAAGGAAATCCACATTGCTAGCCAAGCAGCAGTAACCAGGTGTTATAACTCCCAATAGAAACCTGCAGCAAGTCTTCACTGTGAGCAGCAACACCTGATAACTGCTGCTTGGCCAGAAGGTGGATATCCTCAGTTTTTCCATCTCCCAGTCCGACACTGTTCCCTGAAGAGTTAAAGAGAAACTCCAGCGAAAATAATGTAATAAAAAAGTGCTTTATTTTTACAATAATTATGTATAAATAATTTAGTCAGTGTTTGCCCATTGTAAAATCTTTTAAATCCCTGATTTACATTCTGACATTTATTACATGGTGACATTTTTACTGTTGGCAGGTGATGTAGCTGCTGCATGCTTTTTTGGCAGTTGGAAACAGCTGTGGCAGTTGGAAACAGCTCTAAATAGCTATTTCCCACAATGCAACAAGGTTCACAGACAGGAAACTGCCAGGAGTACCACAGTTCTCAGTTTCTTGTGGGAGGGGTTTCACCACAATATCAGTCATACAGCGCCCCCTGATGGTCTGTTTGTGAAAAGGAATAGATTTCTCATTTAAAAGGGGGTATCAGCTACTGATTGGGATAAAGTTCAATTCTTGGTCGGAGTTTCTCTTTAAGGTTAGGTTAGATGCTGGGAAGTGCATAGTAAAATATCAATATTTGACATTTATGGTATTCTACTGTTTAGCAGCACCATCCAGTACCCAATGAATGCGCTGACGCTGCAATATGTACTCCTGTGCATAGCAGTGAAAGCTGTTTACTAGCTGGGGAACACTCACTCTTAAGCTCTTATGAATTGATTCTGAGTCACATGACTGACTTTTCCAAAGGGAAAATGAGATGGCTGCCTCTAATATGAAAGAAATGTGTAATAGCAGTCTCTTTTATCTGTACTAACAATTAAGGGGTGAACTAGCACTTTAGGTTATTTTGAAGTATATGCAGATGAATACTTTAATATTTAACTGTACTTTTCTCCTCCACTTTTTGTTGGAGCAGTGGGATCGTAAGCAAAGGGAATTCGTCAGTAGTGGTGGCCGTGTGTAGGTGAACTCATGGAGAAGCATGTTATAAGTTTGGTCAGGTGATAGATATGCAAGTCTCTAATTTGCTAGTCATGATCATGTGCTAAAGCAGGATGTGATCTCAGCAAATCAGAAGTTTGCAAATCTATCAGATGATCAAACAAATCACGTGTGTCTTCACAAGTTCTTCTAGACATGGCCATCCTTATTTGTCAGCATTCAAGTCAAGTTAGGCACAACTGCACTGCACTAATTTACTGAGACTTTTAAACTGTAACTAGTGTAATGCTAAAAGGAGAGGGAGAGTTTTATATCACCTAAGGTATAATTTAAGTAACCTTCCTATTAAAATTACTTTCAAACCCATCTATGGTTGAAAAATAAAATCAGACAGCAGGGCTAGTGCTCTAAGTACAGCACTGCCCTGCCTGTATTACCTGCTGATACAGTGCTTTTCTGTAATATAATGGTTTCTGGTTTGCTTGCTTCCACTACCTGGCATTCTCCCAGGAGCTAGGACCCGATTGATTTGCCAGTCAAAACAATTAAGTGAAGCAACAAAAAAATAAAGCATTCATGTGTAATATTTCACATTCTTACTAATTAAAGCAAAATAAAAAAAACAAAAACAAAACATTTTTTTAATACTAAATATAATAAATAAAAAAACAAAAACAAATCACTAGACATAAATAAAAATAATCTTACTTTTAAAACCTCATCTGCTTTTAATTTATCTATTCCTGTTGTGTCCTCAGAAAGCTATTGTAAATTGTACATATCCCAGGAGGGTAAGTTCATAACGTTAATATAAAAAAAAATAAAAAATAAAAAAATAAGCTATTCTTTTTTTAAAAACCACCGGGATTTGCACAACTTAATATTATTTGTATTGTGTCTGTATTTTTTTTAAACCATTACTGAATTGTGTGCTCTTTCTATCACCTTATGGTCTTTCCAATGCTTTTATGTGCTTTTTATTTTCAGTTTTTGATGAATCTTTTTTTTTTTTTTGTACGCCTATTCAGTCCATTACCTGTTGTCCTTGTTGGCTGTTTACTTTTGAATTTTTCTTTTGCGCGTGTTTTTTTATTAAATTATTTTTTATTATGTATGGGACTGAACTAGCTGTAAAAACCGGGTATGCCATACATTAAAACATGTAAATGCAGACTCCTTTTAAATATGGATTTATATATATATATAAGTATTTTTTGTGTGTTATAACAAAATGTGCGATTTATTATTGGCTGTATAGGCAAATGCAAAAAAAGAAAAAAAAATTTAAACAAAAAATGTTGCTGCACACAACACACCCGAATTATGAAGGATGGGGATATATTTGCAAGTATCCTTATCTTCTGAAAAGCAGCGGTATTCGTGTGCAGTCATAGGCATGTGTTGAATTAAATGAATACAATCAAGACAAAAAGGGCTGTGTTGCTCTTTTTTTAAGCATTCTTGAATCCCTTTACCCCTCTCCCATGTCCACTTTTTTTCTTTTCTTATTTTGCACTGTGTAAATGCAATCTTGCTAGCACAAAAATACTGTTGCGATTAGCTCTTTTTTCCTTTGACTTCTGTAAATGCTTTTCCAAGGCTTGTCCTGTTTTATTCTCCTTTTTTTGCTACCTTGTTAATGGACTTAAGAAATCCAGTTGTTTCTTTCAAATTTATTGTGATATTATATATCTAGCGCCTTTATATGCAAAATAAAATTGCAAGATTTTTAAATATGAGTGTGTGACTTTGTATTGAGCTTATTAAAGTGCTCAAGTTACTAACAACTGTAATAGCAACTGAGCCTGTGATGATAAGTGTGTGTCATATGATCAGTGGTACCTGATGTATTGGCTTTCAGGGAAAAGGGCTCATAGCACCTGGCTATGAGAAAGGATGCAAGCACAGCTGAGGCCAAACTTAATTAGTTCCCCCCTTATGAAATTAGGCAACGCTCAACATGATTTCTCCATGAAAATGACCATTAATGACAAGTGTTTGTTATTTTGGAAACAACACTATAGTAAACAATGTCCACTAAGTTTAATTAGGATATTTTATTGATACACCACGTTGAAACATGAAAGGGCAAAAATAAAGACATCCAAAATTATTAGCCCCCTGACCATTAATAGTCAATATTGTACACTTTCTGAGCCACAACTGACAATAATCTCATAGAGTAGTGCTTTACTAGGTTGGCACAGGTCTCCTGAGGGATTCTGGCCCATTCTTCCATTGCAAACTATTCCAACTGGTCCAAATTGCATGGTTTCCAAGCATGGACATTCACTTTGAGCACTTATCACAGATTCTCAATAGGATTGAGGTCTGGGCTCAGGATCTTGGTTTTGGCAATACAATTGTTTCCCTGGGGTTCAGTTGGTGCTCACCTGGTTAAGGTAGCTAAAGCCGGTGCTCTTTCCCAGCAGGTCCACCACTCCTGCAAACTGTAAACTCCAATAAATTGAGAAAGGCACTCCACTGGCTTCAAACTTTCGTTTGTTTATTGAGCAAAGGACACATACATGTTATGGTTCACCTGAGGAAGGGTCAGGTGACCCGTAACATGTATGTGTCCTTTGCTCAATAAACAAACGAAAGTTTGAAGCCAGTGGAGTGCTTTTCTCAATTTCTTGGTTTTGGCATCCTTATGGAACTGTTGGACTACTTTTGATGTATGTAATGCAAATGACAAAGAAAAATTAGAGCACACCAACCATATGCCATCACTCTAGGCCACAGTGCTACAAAAAAAAAAAGATCCATCCCGCAGTGCAACATCCGGATATATGACATAGAGACACTAGATGCGTTCAAGAAGAAAGAGAATCCAGGAGCAATCCCCTATGGTAACAAAAGTACACATCTTCTAAACTTCAATAAACCAAGTCTCTTTATAGGCAAAACAGCAGTTAAAACTGTATACTTTTCAGCACATATAGTAGCATAAGGAAGGTGCGGAGGAGGTTCGACGATCGTTCACCACGCACTATGAGGGCTTTTTCCAGACGTTCTACGGATATCCTTAAATGAAATACATTGTTTTTATATTTGATGCCTCCAGAATACATTACCTGAAATATCGAACTTTTCCTAGCAGTTGGTGTTCCCTTCTCTCCTCCTCCTTCTCCCACCAACTCCAACCTGCTGTTTGGAGTGTGACCAGAGGAACTCACAGACCCGAGTGTAGATGGGTTTTCTCCACAAGCGCTTTATCGAGTTGCGAGTGGGCAACCACCCACTGTGAGTAGAAGCTTTTATACATTCTTACACAAAGTGACAGACTACTAATACATTTGGAAGGCTCCTGCTTCCTGTATCCTTTTTGGGGGGCTCTTTTCTCCTTAGAATGTGAAAGAGGGCAGATTAGCATGGATTTCTGAAGCCTTTTGGGGCTGTGCTGTCATTGAAACTGCTGCAACGCTATTTCAGGTGCGCCTCCACTTTTTTAAGTACAGGTCATTCTTGGAGATGGCCTGAACCTCCGATTTTCGGTTCGCGAACTTCCACCAAAAGTTTGGTTCGCGCGAACTTCTGCGAACCGCAATAGACTTCAATGGGGAGGCGAACTTTGAAAAATGGAAACACTTATGCTGGCCACAAAAGTGATGGAAAAGATGTTTCAAGGGGTCTAACACCTGGAGGGGGGCATGGTGGAGTGGGATAGATGCCAAAAGTCCCAGGGAAAAATCTGGATTTGACGCAAAGCAGCGTTTTAAGTGCTTTCAAACATCTTGCATGTGTATACATCAGTCAGGGAGTGTAATTAGTGTACTGACACACCAAACTCACACTGACACACCAAACTCACTGTGTAACGCACAGCAAACAGCTATTTGTGTTGTGACGGTCATGCTGGACTGGTGTGCACCATGGCAAGAGTGCAGGCCGTGGCAGTTTTCAAGCCCATATGGTCGCCAGGCTGAGGGAGCTCAATGATAGAACAACAGTGACTGTCCAGCTGATCAAATTTGGTCTGTCCACAATGAAGCAACGACCATATTATCTTCTTGTATGGTAGGCATAGGTAGAAGTTCCAGTATAGGTAGGTAGGCATAGGTAGGTGTCCCAGTATAGGTAGATAGGCATAGGTAGGTGCCCCAGTAGTTAGCTAGACATAGGTAGGTGTCCCAGTATAGGTAGATAGGCATAGGTAGGTGTCCCAGTATAGGTAGATAGTGACACAGAGGTGCTCAAACCTACTGCTTGACCCACTGAGGTAAGTTATCATATACTTTATGCTTGCAGTTTATATTAATTACTTTTGTGTCCATATAAAGCTTTATATGCTGTCTGGGAATAGACCGTGCCCTATACCCAGCTCTACCATTTCACTGTTCCACTTTAAGAGTATACAAACCCTCTAATCTGTGAGAATTAAGCCTTAGCTATTTGATTTCTGACATCTAAGCTTGTTCGCACGGCCCTGTGTTTATGTGGGCCGTAAATGTTTTTTTTTTTTTTTTTTGTAGCAATGCTTTATGTAGCAATTATTTTATGCGCTTTCTACCAATTATCTGCTGCGCCGATTGTTGCAATTCTGTGGGTAGTTATTGTGTGTACATTTTGTTTTTATTCCAGTTGTGCTCCCATTTTTGCCTGAGGAAGAGGGGTCACGCCCGCGAAACGTGTTGCATTTGTGGAGTTGAATAAATTATTTGTCAATTCTGTTTTATCGAGACTCGAGTGAGTTTTCTTTTTTGTAAGAGGGAGGTAAGTCCACCCTAACATCCCCCTCTGCTTTTAAACGGTTTTTAAAACGTTTTACTCTACTCTGGCGCCTCTGTATACCTAGCTTTTGCTGATATTTATTAATAAATTGTTCATAGTATAATTTAAGTTTAGGGGGTGCGGGGTTCTAATGAGCTAATTATTACATTTCTGGGGAATAATCATAATATCCTCCCTTTACTTTAAGCTTCAAATCCCTCGAGCCCGCTCACCACCAATTGCACAATATTTGTTCTAAAAACACATTTCAAGCATCCTGACCTAAACTACATAAAGAATAAGTCCATCAGTATCTGATACTATCTAAGGGTCCAAGAAACAGGCCATGTCTATATGATCATTTAAACCTAATGCCCCCATGGCGTCCGTTTTGATGATCCATCGAGATTCTCTTCTTAACAAGAGCTTCTCTCTATTCCCTCCTCTAGAAGGGATATTTACTTGTTCCAGTCCTACGAATCTTAAGCAATTAGGATTACTCTGGTGATCTGACCTTACATGCTCAATCAAGCGTGGAGAGCCTCTACCTGAAGCTATTGATCTAACATGGTCCTGAATTCTTTCTTTCAATCTTCTCGTGGTCATTCCTATATAGAAGCGGTGACAAGGGCACCAGATAACGTACACTACAAACTTTGTTTGGCAAGTAATTAAGGTTTTAAATTTTCTATCAATTGGGCCTAATTGTAAACGGGGACATTGCTTCATGATTGGGCAAACTGAGCAGCGGCCACATTTGAAATTGCCTTTGGGTTGTAACCCTTCTAGCCAATTCTTATTAGTTGGAGTTTTGTACTCACTACTTGTTGTTTTATCTCCTATAGTGGGAGCCCGTTTGAATGTGACCAAGGGTGGTTTACTGTATATCGCCCCTAAAATGGGGTCCCTCTTGATTACTTTCCAATTGCTCAAAATACTTTTCCTAATCTCTTTTGACATGGGGGTGTACTCAAATGTGAAGGTTGCTCTTTCTTCTTTACTCGTCTCTCTTTTTTTACTACTCTTTCTATATAACAGATCTACCCTACTAGCTTGTCTAGCTCTGTGCAGGGCCTGCTCCAGTTCTTCTTTGTTGTAACCTCTCTTTTCCAGGTTAACTTTCAATTCTTGTGCTTGTTGCTCAAAATCCTCTTCCTTCATGTTGTTTCTCTTTAATCTTAAGAATTGGCCATAAGGTAGAGATTTGAAGGTGTGCTCAGGGTGGTAACTCAGACGGTGTAAAAGGGAGTTGCCAGATATTGTTTTTTTGTAGCCCTTGTGAGTATCGGGTAGGACCTATTTTAAAATGGACATGTTTGCTTAGCATTTTGCATGAAGCCAAATGGAATAAAGCTTTTTTTTACGCTGTAAACATTGCATGTGCCAACTGCTTCTCTACTATTTGCTACATTGAAAATTGCTGTTTTTTCTAAGCTTGAGCACGCAATTAACAGCAGTACCCGTTACTAATTCCTCAGCACCTCATGCTTATCCTTATGCATGCTTCCTGATTATCTGCAGTGCCGGTTTCTTTACTCTACTTGTAACATTTCAATATAGGGCTGTATAATGTCAGTGTCAGTGGGCAACAAAAAAAAAAAACACATCAGGAGAACATTAGCTCTCAAAAGAGCTGTTGTGTGGTGCTATTTTTAGCAATAACAATCAGCAAGGAGCAAGCTAACAAGCCTACAAGAGCCTAACTAATCTTTCCCTATGAGAGTCTGCCAGCAGCTGCCCCTTCACTAATTACTGCAGGCGCACGAGTGAGTGTAATGGCCGGCGGTGCCTGCCTTTTATAAGGGGGGGGGGTGTCGCTCCAGGAGAGAGTGTAGCCTAATTGGCTACAATGTGCCTGCTGACTGTGATGTAGAGGGTCAAAGTTGACCCTAATGGCGCACTATGACGGCGAGCCGAACTTCTGCAAAAGTTCACCTTTGCTGGCGAACGCGAACCACCAAAAGGTCGCCTTGAACCGTTCGGGCCATCTCTAGCTGTCACTTGCAAGAGGTACTGTCACAGGAGCCCTAGTGGCTGACCGCACTTAGCCTTCTAAACGGTGCCAGCGCACAGATCGTGCGAACTCTGGTCGCAGTCAATGCGCAGGAACCGTTAAGAATTAGCCGCAGACAACTCAGAAGGGAGCCTGGTTCAGAGTAAACTGCCACCACCGCGGTTACCATGGGACCGTGGAGCCCACTAACTGACTAGTCCTGCGAATAAAACGGTTAAACACACGATATTCTGTCTAGCCAACAACAAACAAACAGTAGCGTATCTTCAGAGACCCGGGATCAGTTCTGTGTGTGCTGATAAGCAGGGTAGCGGACAGTGAATGACTTGGAGAAAGTCGTTTATTCACGCAATAGAAATAATTAATATATACAGACAATTATTAAAATCACAATTATTAAGACAGTAATAGCCAGTATGAAATAAAGAGGGAGAAAATACTTATGGTTTGTGGAAATATGTCCTTTGTGGGAAAATCAGAAAGTTCAAGCAAAACGGTTTCAATCAAAGTTCAGCAGAATTCTTTGTTCCAGGTTACAGAAGATGGCCAATCAAGATGGCCGCCAGCACATGTTCCTTTGTTTCAGAGCTTCATTCAAAGTTCAGCAAAATGGCCACCAGCCTTATGTCCTCTGAGCTGGCAGCAGGATGTTCCCATATGGATGGAATGGGAGGACCCCTTTCCCAGGCAGCTTATTCACTTTTAATGGAGCTGAGATCAGAGGCGGGCTTCCAGAGTCGGCCCCCAGGCCGGACTATGGTAATCACATCTGGGCAGGGCTTTAGCAACCTCATAATCATGACATGTTCCCTAGGCAGACCTGCGCGGCCGGCACACAAATAATAATTACATATTCTCGATCCCCAGAACCTACCGATTAATATGATATCAAACTTGGGCATGTTTGCATGCCCGGTTAAAAAACGGTGGAATTCCCAGAGTTCTGATTCTGCCAGTGGCCCCAATTTAATATCAAAATACTCACAAGATCCGGACCAGCAGAATGATATAACTTCCACAGCTCTCCGATGTATGGTACTTCTAAAACATGCATAAAGATCATAACTCTATGTTTCCCTATCCTGGCTGAATGGTTCCGCTAAGTCTGCCCCCTGCTGGGATTAGCTTCCTTGGCTCTGAAAAGACTCCTGGTTTGTTAATTAACATCTGAGTGTTACCCCTCTGGCTTCATTAGCAAGTCAAAAGAGCCATCCAGCCTTTAGGATGGTGCTCTCTCTCTGCTAAGAAAAGGACTTCAGCTGCCCCTACACACTCAACCCAGATTGTATCGATTTGAAGCACAATCGATGCAGGGAATCGAGTGCGATCGCTTTTTCTTCACGGGCAATTCCAGGACGCGCCTGCGGCCCCGCAACCGTCCGTGACAGGTACTATAACCCGACAGCTCAAAACCTCCTGCCAGCACGGTTTAGACTAGTCCATCTCTTTATGGAGCTTTCTCACACTTTTACTTTTAAGAATACATTTTTCCTGGATAGAAAGACAGTTTGGGATTGCATTACGTTAGTTCAGTCTCTGGTCATTTAGGGCCTAGGTTCTCAACGTGTGGTGCGCTTACCCCAGAGGGTACTTCTGATGGTTCCAGGGGGTACTCGGGCTTAATATAATTAACCAAGTATAACAAATTTAGAGTTTTAGATTATGATAAATCCTATATAAACACCAAATTAGTATTTAGCTAATTAAAAGCAATAATGAATGCTTGGAAATGGTTTAGAACCAATTATTATGTACTATGATTAAAAATATATTTGTCAAGGGGTACTTGAGATAATGTTTACTATGCCAGGGGGTACTTAGTGAGTACAGGGTTTTAAAAGGGGTACATACTAATAAAATGTTGAGAAACACTGATTTAGGGCATATATGCTTATGAAGAGATTGTCCCTCTGATTACCTGAACTCTCTACTCCTGTCTCCTGCAGCCCAGAGCTCACAATGACAGTGTTCAGTGGTTTATACTTGAGCAGACGTGACCATAGTAACTTGGCTTACTCTAAGAGTTCTCTTACTCTAAGAGTAATCTGGTCCCCAAAATATGGTCCCAATGATTTTTTTTTTCCCACTGCCTCTATCTAGTATATGCTATTAGTGATGGTCATGTCCAGAAGAACTCGTGGAGAAGCATGCGATTTGTTTGATCAGCTGACAGATTTGCAAAGCTTTGATTTGCTGTGATCACATCCTGCTTTAGCACATGATCATGACTAGCAAATCAGAGACTTGCATATCTATCACCTGACCAAGCTGATCACATGCTTCTCCATGAGTTCTCCTAGACATGACCATCGCTATTTGCTATCTATACTGCTACCATTGCCCATATTTAACCTGTCTCCAACCCCAGCAGCTGTATGCCAGCATCTAGCATCACCATCATCCACCCTGTCTCAGCCACTATAAGGTATCATCCTGCTTCAAACACCACCAGCAGATGCCTTGCTTCCAGCCTGCCCCAGCTCAGCCCCTTGTAAACACTAGATTCCTGTTGAACTTTTGCTACATACACACTTGAAATAAAAGTCTTTGGAAAAGGCAAGATCACAGGCCAATCTTACCCCATTCCATGTAGTATGAGAGCCATACTCTGCACAGTCTATGCTATTGAGCTGAACTCCCCATCGGATAAAAATCTTTGCAAGATGCTGCACACAAAGATGCTGTACACATGCAACAGATCAGTATCTGCAAAAGATCAGCTCCTGCAAAATGCATTCATAGTCTATGATATCTGCAGATCTCATACACACCTTGTTTGTACCATCACCGACCCTGTATGAGCCAAAAACAATTCCGGGTACAACCCCCATTGTACTTGGCGAAATAAATGGTTTTGATTCTGTTTAATGGACAATCATCTGCAGATCAGATCCACCAGGATAGATCTTTGGATCTGCAGATTATTGTCTGATCTGCAGATGAATGTCTGTTAAACAAGGTGTTTATGAGATCTGCAGATATCATAGACTATGAATGCATTTTGCAGGAACAGATCTTTTGCAGATACTGATCTTTTGGATGTGTACAGCATCTTTGTGTGCAGCATCTTGCAAAGATTTTTTATCTGAGGGGGAGTCCAGCTCAATAGAATAGACTGTGCAGAGTATGGCTCTCATACTACATGGAATGGGGTAAAATTGGTCTGTGATCTTGCCTTTTCTAAAGACTTTTATCTCAAGTGTGTATGTAGCATAAGTCTTCTCTCTCCAATTGTCCATATTTCTTGAAAAGTTCCACTCATTCTTTTGATACACTTCTACCTTATGGTTCCTTAGGCGGAGCAGTGCTTTTCGGCGCTGCTACATTTGGGCGCAGCCAGCGCCGCCATAGACTATAATAGGAATCAGTCTATAGCGGCGCTCAGTGAGTAACATCGGCGTTGTCAGAAGACGAAGCCAAAGTTGCTTAAAAACACAATAATTCGGCCTCCAGCAATCGCTGGAAGCCGAATTATATCATTTCCCACCATCCATGGCGGCCTGGAGGGGGAATAGTAATTAACACGGCCCGGACTTGTGCAGAAGCAGGATCAGCCATATACCGGCTGTATCCTACGCCCAAGTCTATCGGCGCCGTTTTCATATGTACTCTCCTTAGACTTCTTTCTCTTGGAAGGCCTTTCTGTTACCCACACAGACTGCTAAAATGCAGCCTGCTGCCAAAACAGACTTTATCAAGTCCCAATTTGCTGCTGCCCCAGCAGGCTCGATTGAGTTGCAGCCTTGTGATCTCCTGGCTTCAGACTCCTAAACTTTTGATCTTGGCAATTAATGATGAGCAGAAAATTGCACAAATATGCAGATTCTGGCAGACAGGAACCAAACTTTATGGAGGCTTAACCGGAACTTTGTAGTGTGCAACAAACAGACAAACCGAGAGCCCAATATAGTGTAGTAGGTATTAACCCAGGAGGAACAAAATGACAGGTAAGTATTGTACTTACAAACACGGTTACCGCTCAGGCAACCACTGTATAGGCAGGTGGGGAGTATAGACCTGTCCCCACTCAGGATTAAGATGTCGTTCTCTGTGAAGGAAGAAGAGAGGGTATATCACCCTTCCACCAAGGGTGGATCGCTGGATAAATCGATGTACAGAGGCGCCAGTAGGATAAAAGATACTAAAAGGTTTAAAATATCTAGGTGGTGGCGGTGGACCAACCGACCCAAAACAGACACGATGCTGTCGATTAAAGTCAACGATAATTTATTCACATACTCCCCTTTGAGTATGTGAATAAATTATCGTTGACTTTAATCGACAGCATCGTGTCTGTTTTGGGTCGGTTGGTCCACCGCCACCACCTAGATATTTTAAACCTTTTAGTATCTTTTATCCTACTGGCGCCTCTGTACATCGATTTGTAGTGGGCAAATCCAATATTGGCAACAATGGATATACCCTCTGCAAAGTTCCAGCCCAGTCCAATTTTCTGCTCCTCACTTCTGTTAATTAATGCACTGAACACTGGGCTGGAGAAGGATTCCACACCCAACTAAAAATAACTTAAGAACTGCAGTCATGCAGTGAGGGCAGGGGCCCTCACATTCAACCAGGAATGGAGGGATACAATCTTGTTTTGGTTTCAATTGTATTTTTCTACTGCTTGGTTAGTTTTTCTTTGTTTGAATGTGTCTTAAAGGGAAGGTCCGAGCTAAATAAAAAACTAAATCTACTTACCTGGGGCTTCCTCCAGCCCCTAGCAGCCATCCTGTGCCCTGGCTGCAGCTCCGCTCCCAGCTGGTGACCCCTCCGGTGCAAGGTCAGCAGCTACTGCGCCTGTGTGAGCGCCACTCCGGGTCGTGCTAACGTGGTCTGTGGTGTTCTGCGCCTCTGCAGAACACTCCAGACCACGTGTGCTGATCACGAATGGCACTTGCGCAAGCGCATCAGTCCTTTAAAGCAGGGGGTATTTGTGATACAGCTGTAAGTGAGCAACTGTGGTTTCCCATGATGCATCACTTCCGAAAATGCGAATCATCTCCTTATGCCCTTGATAGAAAGGCTGCACATCCAGAAAAACTGGTATATAGTGAGCCTATAGCTAATATATTTTACAGAGCCACACCAATTCAACATACATACCGCCTGTTTCAGACTTATTGACCCTCATCAGTGCATGGTAAGGATTCATATGGTTCTATGGGATAGGGCTTGGACCAGTACTAAAATACCCTTATCAATCCATTCCAATCACTGATGAGGACCAATAAGTCCGAAACAGGCTGTATGTATGTTGGATTAATGTGGTTCTGTGAAATGTATTAGCTATAGGCTCACTATACTCCAGCTGTTCTGGATGTTCAGCTTTGCTTTCAAGAGGATAAAAAGATTATTTGAAATATAGTAGTGATGCATCATGGGAAACCATAGTTGCTCACATACTGCTGAATTATTGCAAATACCTTGAACTACGAAGGCAAAATCACATTTAGTATTGCTTTTTAACCATTTTAGCCTTTTGGACGTGACTGCTGCTGACACACCCACGCGCTCCCGTGCCGTCCCCAGTGTTAGACCTGGAGATCAATAATATTGTTCTAAATCCCCGATAGAAAGACCAACAGCTTCTTATGAGAAGCCACGGTCTTTCTGAACAAAAGAAAAATCACAACTCTCACTTACAGGATGGAATTAAAAAAAAAAAATACTGTAAAACTACATGTACGTACATGTTTTTTTTCACACAAAACAAATAAATTACAATTAAAATTAAAGGAATACTATCAATACCCATGTGTTATAAAATGACAATGTACAAATAATGTCTAAGTAGCTGTGTAAACATTTTCCTATTTTTCATGTTAAATATCAGAGGCAAAAGCTTTAATTAATTGTGTATAGGATTTTGCTCTATTTTGACAAATCATTCGCAAAGGGGTGTCTGCTTCAGTGCACAACCAGTGTTGTTTTTTACATATCAGACTACAGAGTATTTTTCCCTGAAAGCTGAAAAAAATATATGAAAAGCTGTGCTGTCACAGACAATTTACAAGTTTAAAACAAGTTACATTTCCTCTGCTCTCTTGCAGACAGTTTAGAAACATGCAGCTTCTTCTGAGAGCTCTCTCACACACAGTTACACACAGAGATAACAGTGAGGGAAATCCCCCCTCACCTCATTAATTCTCCCGTCAGAAATGAGCAGAGTGCCGTCAGTTCAGAGTGAAAGGAATTTGTTACATGGTAGCATGTATTATTTTAAAGGTATACTGTAATGGCAGAAAACGGAGAAATAATGAATTTGTTTCATTTTTTTCTTAATACTCCTGCTAAAATGCATTAAGAAAATAATAATTCTTAGCAAAATGTACCACTCAAAGAAAGCCTAATTGGTGGCGGAAAAATAAGATAAAGATCAATTAACTGTGATAATTAGTGATAAAGTTATTGGCGAATGAATGGGAGGTGAAAATTGCTTGGATGCATAAGGATAAAAATGACTGAAGACTTAAGTGGTTAATAGAGGGATTTTTTGACTCTTTAAGTCCTTTATACCTTCCAGGTGGTTCTGGGTCACCATGAGCTGTCTGGGTATTCCTTTGAAAAGTACTGTAAGTTGGCTCACCTTGCTTGTGGAGAGAAACTGCTACTGTACACCCCAAATGGCTCTGGGCTCAGTCACTGAAGAAATTGCAAGTTGTACGAGAAATAGAGGTGATCAGTTCTCTTAAACTAATTTCTCCCACAAGAAGACTCAGAGAGAAGCACATGATTTATTGGTCAGGTGAACAGCTGACACTGCTACAATTGGTTGTTGACCACCGTGTGATCTTGTCTCACGTTTGCTTCCTGTATAGCTTGATCATAAGCAGGCAGTCAGAGAAGAACAAACTGATCACCTGGTAAACTGAACATGTGCTTCTCCAGGAATTTCTTAGCAGGAAAAACTCAGAAAGAGCAGACACAAAAGCGATGCACCTCGGACAACACTATGTGGAAGCAGAAAAGCTACCGAGTCAGATTTGATGGAAAAAAATGTCTCTGGCACTTGGATGTTCATTATCGTTATTTTAATGTCCCTCCTATTGAGAATAAAGAGGTCTTCATTAGGCAGCCCTCACAGCAAACAAAGAATTCACTAAATGGCATTTAAGTAAAAAACGCATATGATGAATATGGGCCTTTTAACGTGGATTCTCAGGCACAAACCCAGCCAAATGACTTCATTAGTTTAATGGTTCGGTCTGATGGCTTCCACTTGTGTTAGAAGGTGGACGTCATGCCTGCTATGGGCTGCCTTTATCAGCTTAGGGGCAGCAGAGTAATAAGCTGTGAAGCATGTTATGACTACACAAGAGTAGGGAAGGAAAATGCTCTGATAATTCTGAATAGAAAGAAAGAAGCTTCCAGGTAACGACAGTACAATCAGCTATAGCCTGTGCAAATATACACTGCTCAAAAAATAAAGGGAACACAAAAATAAGACATTTTAGATCTGAATAAATTACTTTACAAAAATGATCAATGGAAATTAACCACTTGATGACTGAGGGTTTTTCCCCCTTGTAGACCAGAGCAATTTTCACCTGTCAGCGCTCCTCCCTTTTTTTTTCGCTAATAACTTAATTACTACAAATCACAGCATAATGATTTATATCTTGTTTTTCTCGCCACCAATTAGGCTTTCTTTGGGAGGTACAGTATGCCAAGAATTATTTTATCCTAAATGCATTTTAACATGACATGAATAATAAGAAAAAAATTGAAAAATGCATAAAAAACTACAGGCTGATCCAACTTTAATGTAATGTCCTTAAAACAAGACAAAATGAGGCCCAGTGGTATGTGTGGCCTCCACGTGCCTGTATGACCTACCTACAATGCCTGGGCATGCTCCTGATGAAGTTGCAGATGGTCTCAGGGATCTCCTCCCTGGACTAAAACATCCACCAACTCTTGGACAGTCTGTGGTGCAACGTGGTGTTGATGGATGGAGCAAGACATAGTTACATAGTTATTTGGGTTGAAAAAGAACATACGTCTATCGAGTTCAACCACATGATGTCCCAGATGTGCTTCAGGATTCAGGTCTGGGGAAAGGGTGGGCCAGTCCATAGCACATCAATGCCTTCTTCTAGCAGGAACTGCTGACACACTCCAGCCACATGAGATGAGGTCTAGCCAGGGCCAGATTTAGGTCAAGGCCTCTTGACCATGGCCTAGGGCACCACAAGAGCAAGGGCACCAAAGCAGCAGGCTAAACGTATGCAGCATTTGCAAGCTTACAGTGCAGGGAAATCAGGCAAGCGTCTGACCACGGTACTTCAGGAGTCATCTGACTACCTATACTGCAGGGAAGGGGTCATCTGGCTACCTATACTGGAGGGAAAGGGGGAAGCGGTCATCTGGCTACCTATACTGGAGGGGGGTCATCAGGTTAACTATACTAGAGGTATGGGGTCATTTGGCTACCTATACTGAAGGGGGTGGCTGAAGACAGTGGCCTTGGGCGGTAAAGAGTACAAATCCGGCCCTGGGTCTAGCATTGTCTTCCATTAGGAGGAACTCAGGGCCAACCGCACCAGCATATGGTCTTACAAGGGGTCTGAGAATCTCATCTTTGTACCTATTGGCAGTCGGGCTATCTCTGGCGAGCACATGGAGGGCCCACCCCACACGATTACTGACCCACTGCCAAACCGGTCATGCTGGAGGGTTTTACAGGTAGCAGGAAATTCTCCACAGACTCTGTCACGTCTGCCACATGTGCTCATTGTGAACCTGCTTTTATCTGTGAAGAACACAGGGTGCTAGTGTTAAATTTGACAATCTTGGTGTACTCTGGCAAATGCCAAACATCCAGCACGGTGTTGGGCTGTAAGCACAACCCCCACCTGTGGACATCGGGCCCTCATACCACCCTCATGGAGTCTGTTTCTGACCGTTTGAGCAGACACATGCACATTTGAGGCCCACTGGAGGTCATTTTGCAGGGCTCTGGCAGTGCTTCTCCTGTTCCGTTTTGCACAAAGGCAGAGATAGCGGTCCTGCTGCTGGGTTGTTGCCCTCCAACAGCCTCTTCCACGTCTCTTGATGCACTAGCCTGTCTCCTGGTAGCGCCTCCATGCTCTGGACACTGTGCTGACAGACACAGCAAACCTTTTTGCCACAGCTTGCACTGATGTGCCATCCTGGATGAGCTGCACTACCTGAGCCACTTGTGTGGGCCGTCTCATTCTACCATTTGAGTGAAAGCACCACCAGCATTCAAAAGTGACCAAAACATCAGCCAGAAAGCATAGGAACTGAGAAGTGGTCTGTGGTCGACACCTGCAGAACCACTCATTTATTGGGGATGTCTTGCTAATTGCCTATCTTTTACACCCGTTCAGTATTCCATTTGCACATCAGCATGTGAAATTGATTGTCGGTCAGTGTGGCTACCTGAGCGGACAGCTTGATTTCACAGAAGTGGGAATGACTTGGAGTTACATTGTGTTGTTTAACCAGCCGGGCGGTATGGACGAGCTCAGCTCGTCCATCACCGCCGGAGGCTGCCGCTCAGGCCCTGCTGGGCCGATGTTCATGAAATAAAAAGCAGCACACGCAGCCGGCACTTTGCCAGCCGCGTGTGCTGCCTGATCGCCGCCGCTGTGTGGCGATCCCCCGCGAGCAGCGGCGAAAGAGGGTCCCCCCCAGCCGCCTGAGCCCTGCGCAGCCGGAACAAATAGTTCCGGCCAGCGCTAAGGGCTGGATCGGAGGCGGCTGATGTCAGGACGTCGGCTGACGTCCATGACGTCACTCCGCTCGTCGCCATGGCGACGAAGTAAACAAAACACGGAAGGCCGCTCATTGCGGCCTTCCGTGTCACTTTTGGCCGCCGGAGGCGATCAGAAGAACGCCTCCGGAGCGCCCTCTAGTGGGCTTTCATGCAGCCAACTTTCAGTTGGCTGCATGAAATAGTTTTTTTTTTATTTAAAAAAAACCCTCCCGCAGCCACCCTGGCGATCTTAATAGAACGCCAGTGTGGTTAAGTGTTCCCTTTATTTTTTTGAGCAGTGTATTTACATGGGGTTGTCAGTGTATGCAGGGATTGTGTTCTTGAAGCAGGGGTATAAGCTAGATTCTGCATCATTCTAAGAAATGTTTCCGACCGAAAACCATGGAAGATGCTATATAATGTATCCAACATGCATACAATGGAACCTACGTACATCCTATAGAAGTGACAGCTGTTGCATGCCAGGGTACGGTAATAGGTTATGGTAATGACACAATCTTGATTGTACAATCTTATCACTTCTATGTAATATGAGGGACTACCTAAAGTATCCATGTTATAGTGTATTCATTCAATATACCCTTGTACTAGATTTGGTAAGATTGTACAAACAAGATTGTATCACCGGGCAACTTTAGGGTGCCCATTAGAGGTACAATATTTTTCTCAGATGCAATTTTTCCATCAGATTTGTGGTATAGAAAGTAATTGGAAGGTAATTATCAATTGTTCCCATAAACAGTTACATTTTTGTATACGCCCTTATAAGAGTTTTATGTGTACATTACAAAAAAAATCTGCAAACAGGTAAATCATTATTAACATTTGTTAGATCTGTGTGTGCATTGAACTAAGAAATTAACTACCTAATTGCACTTTTCATTGTTTTTAATTACACAAAAATGATGCCAGAAACATGTATTTGCATGATTGCCTTCCTCTTGATGTATACTGTGGTCTGCAGCCCAGGAGTATCAGTGCATGCCACACACATGGAGCATGAGCTAAGACAGAGGGGGCCGTAGAGGGATCTAGATACTGCTGGTAAGATGTGGGGGAGGATGGTAAGGCTGATCAGATGGAGAGGACAGGTCTACTTTAGCCATCCTAGTGCTTCACTTCTTTCCTCATTTCACCAGCACTGCAGGGAGTCAGTCCAATCAGGGGAGCAAATGTTATCTGGTATCACACAGCACATCAAATTGTTCCCCTAGCAATAGCCTTCTGCACTGACAGCTCCTGCATCACTAATGTAAACAGGAACAAAAAGGACAGTGGCTGTAAAGCATCCACAACGCAGGTAGGTTATGAATATCTACCACCCTAATGAGTCATGACAGATGGAGAGGGGACCTGGAAGGGGTCAGACACCTGCACATACAGCCAAGGCTTTGTACTTTTTACCGTCCAAGGCCACTATCACCAGTCGCTCCCTGAAAAACTGCAAACCCCCCACCACACTCACACTTTTATTGGTCCCAGTAATCAATGTTTTTGAAGATGCTTATTAATTATGCAATTTTACTGAATTATCAACCTTCTGATTAATTGGACTGGACAGTGTTGATGGTGCCAATTGACTACAAATGACCAATTTGTCAATCCTTTTATCGATCTGTTTTATGGATTGATTACATCTAATATGATCAGAATGGTTATAATTGTTATTCCGGTGAAAAATATTAAAAGGGTGTACCAAGCTTCAGGTATGTGATGACTGCAGCAGCAATGTAACACACTCTGCTCATAACATTAACAAGTGCAAGTGGAGCACACATATGAAACTTATTGCAACAAAGAAAAAATGTGTGCATCAACCAAGAAGACCCTGATAAATGCGAAAGCAAATGCATATTTGCATGAGCAATGCCTCATGATAAGCCAATTAGGCCAAGTTTGCAAAGCCAGATTTGTTAGGGTTAAATTTGGTGCTTGATGCACACATACATTTTCTTTTGGAAAGCATTTTCATAGTTGTATCCTTTGGAGGCAGGTGGTGGATGGCTTGCTCTAGGTCAGTGCTGTCCAACTTCATGGGCATGGAGGGCCATTTTTTTTCAGACCCCATGGTGGAGGGCCGAAGGTTCTTGCTAGAGCCGCAGACCCCCCCCCCCCCCTCCCCCCGGAAAAAATGCGATTAAAGGACAGTTAGATTGGCAGCACTTTTCACAAAATGCAATTTAAAATAATGGTTAAGTTACGCGCGCCAGAAATCACAAGGGTTCCGTTGAGCGGCGCGAGTAGCGCGCCGCGCCGAAAAATGGGTTTGGCCATGGACCAGAATGCGGGTGTGGCCACGGGTGGAGGGAAATTTACATGAACTTAGCAATAGATTAGGACAGTGGTGGTAAACCTTTTGGAGGCCGAGTGTCCGAACTGCAACCCAAAAGTCACTTATCTATCGCAAAGTGGCAACAGCAATTTAAACTACATACAAACGTTTTAACTCATACATGAACATTATGGAAAATCCAAGTTGAAAATAAACTCTGAAGAAAAAAAATTTCATCCATCCTACTCCTGAAAAATGTATTTTTTTTTTTTTTAGAACCTCCCAGTTTTATTTTCCGTTTTAAAAAGCTAAAAAAGGTTTAATGCTATTGTCTCATGATGATGATTCAGCTTTTCCATAGTCTCGCAGTTCGCAATCATGTGACCCCCAACAAGACAAATTCAGCAATCATGAGGCCCCCAACAAGACAAATTCAGCAATCATGAGGCCCCCAACAAGGCACATTCAGCAATCATGAGGCCCCCAACAAGACAAATTCAGCAATCATGAGGCCCCCAACAAATCATGAGGCTCCCAACAAGACAAAATCAGCAATCTTGAGGCCCCCAACAAGGCAAATTCAGCAATCGTGATGCCCCCAACAAATGAGGCCCCCAACAAGACAAATTCAGCAGTCATGAGGCACATAAATAGAGAACATTTCACATAAATAGGCAGAATGCCCCTTTAATATGGTAGACACCTCTTACCTGGCTTCTGTATTCTCCTCTACTGGCTGCTGTGCCTGGCTGGCCTAGCAATAGCGTTTTCGGCCAGATTGGTGATGATGTGTGGGCTGAAAGGCCTTGCGGTGCTGCTGTGGCCGGGCTGGCGGTGATGCTGTGGTGTGGCCGGATGAGGTAGTGACAGGTGTCCCCCCAGTTAGATAGTGACAGGTGTCCCCCCAGTTAGATAGTGACAGGTGCCCCCCCCAGTTAGATAGTGACAGGTGCCCCCCCAGTTAGTGACAGGTGCCCCCCCAGTTAAATAGTGACAGGTGTCCCCCCAGCTAGATAGTGACAGGTGTCCCCCCAGTTAGATAGTGACAGGTGCCCCCCCCAGTTAGATAGTGACAGATGCCCCCCCAGTTAGATAGTGACAGGTGCCCCCCCCAGTCACATAGTGACAGGTGTCCCCCCCCAGTTAGATAGTGACAGGTGCCCCCCCCCCCCCAGTTAGAGTGACAGGTGCCCCCCCAGTTAGAGTGACAGGTTCCCCCCAGTTAGAGTGACAGGTGCCCCCCCAGTTATAGTGACAGGTGCCCCCCCAGTTAGAGTGACAGGTGCCCCCCCAGTTAGAGTGACAGGTGCCCCCCCAGTTAGAGTGACAGGTGCCCCCCCAGTTAGAGTGACAGGTTCCCCCCAGTTAGAGTGACAGATGCCCGCCCCAGTTATAGTGACAGGTTCCCCCCAGTTAGAGTGACAGGTGCCCCCCACCCCCAGTTAGATAGTGACAGGTGCCCCCCAGTAAGTGACGGTTGCCCCCCCAGTCAGCGTCCATTACCTCGCTCCTGTGCCCCCGCTGCCTCACAGCTCAGACCTCACAGATCGCGGCGACTGAAACAAGCAAAGAGCGCGCATAACACCCGCGCGGCAGAACGTCACATGGGGAAGTGATTGATTTCACTTCCGCATGTGACGTACTCCGTGCGGGTGTTATGCGCGCGCAGTGCGCTCTGTCTGCCTCCTGTCGCCGCGATCTGTGAGGTCTGAGCTGAGCTGTGAGGCAGCGGGGACACAGGAGAGGCCACACAAGAGAGAGCAGGCATGGCGCCCATAGCGCACGCCATGCCTGCATCTCGGGGAGAGGAGCGGGCCGCAACAGGAGGCCTGGCGGGCCGGATGCGGCCCGCGGGCCGCCAGTTGGACAGCACTGCTCTAGGTGGTGTGAGCCCTGGAGTGAGCTGTCTGCGCCTGTTCCCCCCCCCCCCCCCCTCTCTGAATTGTTGTATGTGAGCAGCCCTGAGCTCCAAAGCTTGGGGTGGCCCATGCTTCACGCCTTTCCCATGGGGTGCTCCCAACTTATGCTCATGTAGCAGAACGCAATGGACGTTAAGGTAAGTGCCTGTTTTTAATATTGGGAGGTGGGTGTGGATGGCCCTCTCCAGCGTTGGCAACGCTTGAGGGAGACACCTGTGCCCCTCAGCCTCCCCTTCCGGGGTGCCGCTGTGGTTCCCAGGTGGTGAGAGTGCCTGGGGCCCCGCAGCCCCCCGGTTGTATTGGGACATTGGGGAGCCTCCCCGTGGCGCTCCTGGATAGTGCTAATGTAGCATGAACTAATTTCCGCAGGGCAACCGCTTTGCGGTATTGGTTTTTTGACCCTGCATAGTTTGGCATGTGAAAGCAAATGCATATTTGCATGAGCAATGCCTCATGATAAGCCAATTAGGCCAAATTTGCAAAGCCAGATTTGTTACAGTTAAACTTGGTGCTTGATGCACACATACATTTTCTTGTGGAAAGTATACACATATGAAACTGGTATTTGTAATCTATAATTATTTATTTAGAAAGTTACATTTTAGTGCTAAAAGCAATAAATAAACATACTGATCAAAAATAGGTATCTGTTCCCTTTAATGGACCAATTTTAACAAACGTGCTGTAAACAAAGAGAGAAATACACACAGATATGGATGCCCTATGATAACTTTACCAGAAACTGCTTCCTTTATTATTAGACACGGCCGCGCTGTCCTCCCCCGCGTACGTCTTGTATGATGGTAGAGTTGTGACTCAGCTGAAGGATAACAGTGTTTGTTGTGTCACTTTGCCAAATATGGAGCCAGTCTTGCCGGCCTTGTACGCCTGGAGATCTGACAGTTACATGACATGGGGCCTTTTTTAACGTCAATATTTATTTTTTGTATCAGTCCTTAATTCGGGGTTTTAAATTGAATTTTCAAATATGAAGTACAAAGTGCAATGTGACTCTGTCTGCAAAGCATTCGGGGGTGGCATGAGATTTACATCTAAAGCAGAATGCGCACCTCGCAACGCAGAAAGATGGATCCCAGCGAAGTCCCGCGATGATGTGCATTTCCCAATCCATCTTCCTGCTGGCTGGTGTACGCTACGGTGCACGCCGGGCATGAATGAGAATTCAAGCAATCGAGGGAGTTGTTTGGGATCTTAAAGATCCGATCCGCCATGACAGTCGTTGCTAAACATTGTTGGTGACTCGCGCACCTGTACACGATTGCGGAAATGATTGTTCTTCGCTTGAAGAAATTGCCTGTCATCGGAAAAATCACGTAGTGTGTATGGTCCTTTAGGAACCTATATGCACAAACAACAACAACAACAAATTGGAACAATATTATGGTGCCATGAAATGCCTGTTCCTCACCTGTATGTACACTGGCAAGTGTAAATAATCCTTAAAGCGAACCTGAACTCAGAAATTCCTCTCTGCTTCAAAAGATAAGCAACAGCATAATAACGTTTAAAGATAAAAACTATTTGTTACAGCTGATTGAAATCCTGCAATAGATCTGCAGTCTGTCTACTTCCTGCTTTAATGGAAGCAGACATATTGTTAACATCCTGTGTTTACCAATTAGCTTTTTTGCCATGGCAGTCAGCTGACACAGGTGAGAGATAAAATTACAACTTGTGATTAGTCACAGATGAGGAGCGATTAGACAGGCTAAACTCTCTAAATACATACTGGGTGCATGTCTCTCTGTTTTCCTTCTGTCCTGTGCAAGGGTTCAGGTCCACTTGGAGAGTCTGTGGACAACAACAGTATATTGCAAAATGTTAGTTTAATGATTGTTTGTATACAACAATGAATTTTACTGCTGTTCTTGAAATGCTATTTTCACCTTAGAATACAATTGAATATAATATCCCCCTTCAGAATGTAATACGAATACCTCTTGAGGAAGGAATTTTACAAGCATTTAAAGAAAACCTGAACTGAAAATTAAAAGTCAAAATAAACATACACAAGTCATACTTACCTCCCGTGTAGTCTACTCCTCAAACTCTTTCTCCTCTCCTGTGTCCTGTTTGTCCACTCTGATCTATGGAATTCTCTGTTCTCCATTTTGAAAATGGTCATTACCCCATAACAGCTTTCTGTTCAGCACACTGTTAAACTGTAACATTGCCCACTTAAGCCATAGGGAAGCATAGAAATTACCTGGCACATCAGTTGTTCTCTCAGCTATAACTGACAGCAACTGATATACAGTATAACTGACAGCAACTGATATATTTCAGTTCTGACAAAATGTTGTCAGAACTCGAAGGGATCACTGTAAGAAGAAAATGGTGAGCTTCTGAGAGGAACTGATGGCGAGGTAACTATGTAATGTTCATCTGAAGTTACCTTGTGTGTTTATTTTAAGTAATTTTACTCAGTTCAGGCTCCCTTTAAGGGTGGCTAAGCTTACATCTGCAAGCCAGGAGGGGACACAGTACATTTATTTATGTGACCCTTCACCCCGCATCCCTGAGCAGTACTCGATGTGCTCTCTCCAACCCCTCAATGCACCAGCAGCACTATCCAGTGTGACTTTCCTGACCCCTTCACGTCTGAGGGTTACCCTGTGTGGTTTTCCCAGCAGCCATAGCCATACTGAAAAGGCCAAATAGGCCTCAGCCTTGTGTGGCTGGTACTCAAGGGGACAGATGGACACAGAGGAGGCTGCAAATGGGGTGCAGCACATAGAATAGAGGAGCTTCTGGCCAAGGAAGCTACATAAGAAAGAGAGGGACTGCTGTACATTGATGTTACATGTGGAAGTGGGGGCTGCACATGGAATGACAGAAAGGGGAGAGGCTGCAGCACTTGAAAGGGGGGCCACATAAAAGTTGACCTGGGGACAGGAAAAATGGTAGGCCTTGCCAACAGCCCTTTTTGTGACTTCTCCCATTTCTTAAACACAAGACTCCTACCTCATTTTTGAAAACCCCCTTCTCCTAACACTGTCTCTCCTTCACACCTCAGGAGACTGGAGCACCTGGGACATTTAAAAGCCTTCCTGTCACCTACCAATACACCAACTGTTGCTCTTAGCCTAGTACTACCTGACATCCAATCCTACTTGTCACCCAACAATACTTGCCTTCCAGTACTATTTGTTACCCACCACAAGTTGCCACCCACTGCTGTTGCCCACTCCTATGTTTTCCCACTATTAGCCACCAAGTGATAATTGTGGTTCACTACTACTTGTCAACCAGTATGACTTGGAATCCAGTACTTCATGTCACCCAGCATGCCTTGTCAAACACTGCACTTGTGTCACAGTAAAACCTGCCACCCAGTATGACTTGTCACCCATGGCGACAAACAGTTTTGATCACTCGTCTTTAAAGGGACATCCTTTTTTTTCTGAACAAAATGGCAAAATTGGGAGTAAGTGCAAGTCTATTTTTTTTTTTTTTTCAAATTAAAAATTATTTTTCCGTTTTAGTTTGCAGTAAGATAAAAATTTTGAAAATAGTAAACCCAAATTGCATTTCTTTGCAACTATAGCAAAAGTACTTTGTTTGGATTACAGGCTGATCCTAGAGTCCCACCTCGCTGCTCAAGCAATTGGCTGCACATAGAAAAAGCCATTGTAACGGTGCCTTTTCACAATCCAATTTCCCGAAAGGCTGACCGTCCAATCTAATCGTTACGATCTATCAGAAACAATCGTTTGGGCCCACCAACGAAGAGGAAAATGATAAGCAATCCAATCAGACTAATACGAGACTTGGATCGGCAGCACAATTGATAGACCATCATCGATAAGCATTATTAATGGTAACCAAGCTGATTGTACAGTCGATCACTCAGGAGATTGTACCATTAAAGCAGGAGGATTAGCCATACTATGCCAGGGAACAAAAAACACATATATAAGTAGATAAATACTTGATCTACTTACATAACACATGTATTGTACTGTCCACATTTTGATTTCAGTGAATTTTATATAGTAAATTAAGAGAATTCTGTTCCTGGTGGGGCCATGTATTTTGCCCACAGTTTGAGAGCAAATCCTGATGTCATTTCTGCCCTTAACTTTTTTTTATTTTCTCCTCCAATCATTGAGTCACCTCAGCCTTGCTTGTAAACACAATTGAGCAGAGGATCATGTTTCAGATAGGCAACTAGGCAGGGAAATAAATGGAAGAGGAGTAATACATTATAAATAAAAAAAGCCCAGCATGCAACTATTTGGCACCAACTTTTAAAGGGCCAGTGCTCCTAAAGTATGTGATAACTCCAACCATAAAAGCGGAAAAAGTTTTGAAAGTTTTGAATGCAGGATTAGCATCTCTATCACTTAATACACTCATACCAGTTGCTGTTGAAATTTGATTTTTATGGTGACAATCCTGCTTTAAGGTGCCCACCTTTACTTTTATTGTCAATTCTTATATTGTCAGACACTGGCAGCATACACTGATCTTCCTATCTGCCAGTTTCCGTTAGAAACACAGTGTAGTGGCTGTTTCTTGTATGCTCATAAAAACAAAGTAAGTAAGGTGAAATAATGTTTCCCATTGATCCTTGCCATATATAGAGCTGAATCAATTATTTCACAGACATTTTACTAAGCCCATATGACTGCAATCAGTAAGGGGGTGTACGTTCAGGTGTTTAGATGCTCTCAGAGTGATGCCCACCACTAGGAATCCCACCCAAATCACAGCCAACTGCATTGCTAAGTGGTCCAGCATGGCCTCATTCAGTATTACTCAACAGGGCAGCATATTGCAAAAACATACTGGCTGGTTAATTTAGTGCCCCTACAAAACTGATCCTAGGCTACTGCAAGGTAGTAGATTATGATTGAAGTACATGCATGCTGGGTAGCTTGCTTAGTATATCGTAAGTGGGCTCCTGCTGCACATGAGCTTTGAGTCCAATAGGAGAGCAGTCGCAGTTCAAAGGCGTTGCTGAGAGATGTGCAAGCTCAATGCTGTGAATAAACCATGAGGGCTTATACACACTGCATGTGATTCTACCAGTTTTATTGCAGTGCAAACTATACATCAAAACTGACAGGCCAATAAACTCACAACACAAACAATGCAATTTTGTGTGCACATCAAAACAAATGTCAAAGCCAGCTAAGTTGGTCCAGAGGCAATACCTCTGCCTGTGAAGCATGAGGTCGTGAGTTTGACTCCTAGGTCAGAAGAAAAAATTTCAGCATGCTGCATTTCTGAAATGTACATTTTCATATCCACTGTATTGTATGCAAATGCATGCCATTTGGCGCACATAAATATGCATGGCACATAGCAGAAAATGTGTGCGCAAAAGCAGGTGCACCAAACCCATCACCTAGTGTGTACAATGCCTAAAGGTTGCTGTGGGATGGACATTTTCCTAAATAGGCAGCCATAAATAAAACGTCTTTAGTGTAGCAAAATCAGCTTTGCATTATAATTGTATTATTGATCAGGGAACAATTTGGGTCTGAATTAATACATTCTTTTTATGACTACACTTATCCTTTAAGACAGCAGAGGATGAGGTTAGTTAGCAAGTATCTGCAGCAAGGTTAGGCATTATTTTTTTTCCTTAATACCAATCTACTTTTCATCCTGAGAACCTTATATTTAAACCCGGTCCTTGCATTCTGGCTGCTCTTTTTAGCTGAGTGACACGGCAGGTGCTTGACGAACTTGTTCCATATTCATCTCGCCGCTGTTCCTGCCAAAGCCTATTATCTGCAGAAAGAAAGTTTGGGATTAAGAGGATTCTGGGATATTGTGTGAGACCCTGCAAAGCCGAGCTTCTTAAGAGACCAGCTGCTTTAGTAGACTTTGTCCTGGTCTATCTGTAACGTCTGCACCAAACGTCGGGGGCTCCGAGTAGATACTGAACCATCTTGAGCAGAACGTGTATTTCAGATGGAAACATTGCATCAAGCTTTCTCTCCAGCTGCTGCTGTGAAATGGCACTCAGTCCCCAGCTGAGCCCATCATATCCTGGGCATTTTTGACACAACGTATCACGTCATCTGTAGTTGACATCTAACCATTATGTTAGTGATCTGGCACCCTCTTATGGCTATGGAAAGACTTTTTTTTTCTTTCCTCAATACATCTGTAATGTGGGAACAAGCTCCTTTAATTTCCATGTATGCAGTCTGACAGTACAAGAGAGAGAGAGCTGTATAGAGATGTAGAGATACACTATGGCCTCAATTCACTAAGATCATGCTGGAAATAAGGCCAGGGCCGGAGCTACCATAGAAAAAAATAGGCAACTGCCCCAGGGCCCCAGAGCCTGTAGGGGCCCCCAAGTTGTCCCTCCCCATGTTAATTGTTGCAATTGTTACAGAGTCTGTTAAGTTAGGAGGTGATTGGGGGAGGGTCAGCAGCCAGCTCAGGGGCCCAGGAGGGAAGTTTAGCTGCAACAAAGGGCCTCTAATGACGCTTTTTGGTCGAGGGGTGTCTGTTGGGGGGCCCCCAGGCTAATTTTGCCCTAGGGCCCAACTGTTACTTGAACCGGCCCTGGATAAGGCAAGAGTAAACTTGCCACTACACAGTGAGAGAGTTATCTTATCTCTTCATTCCTTAAGTTACCTCCTCTGTAGTTAAGTTACCTCCTCTGTAGTTATTTTCATGCACAGTTATTTAACAGCCTGTCTTTAACTTTAGAATTCTGGAGTTATTTTAAGGATTGAAGAGTTAACTTAAAGAAAATCTGAACTGAAAATGAAAAGTCAATATAAACATACACAAGTCATACTTACCTCCCGTGTAGTCTACTCCTCAATCTCTTTCTCCTTTCCCACATCCTGTTTGTCCACTGTGATCAAGGGAATTCTCTGTCCTCCATTTTGAAAATGGCTATTACCCCATAACAGCTTTCTGGTCAGCACACTGTTAAACTGTAACATCGCCCACTTGAGCCATAGGGATACATAGACATTACTTGGCACAGCAGTTGTCCTCTCAGCTATAACTGACAGCAACTGATAAATAACTGACAGCAACTGATATATTTCAGTTCTGACAAAATGTTGTCAGAACTGGAAGGGATCATTGTCAGAAGAAAATGGTGCGCTTCTGAGAGGAACTGATGGCAAGGTAACTATGTAATGTTCATTTGAAGTTACCTCATGTGTTTGTTTTAAATAATTGTACTCAGTACAGGTTCCCTTTAAAGACAGAAGCGTTAACTTTAGGTTTGCCTGAGGTAAAATGTTTCCTGAATACTACATGTCTCATCACCATGGCGATAACTCTAAAAACGTTATTAAAGACAGGAGATAAGCTTAGTGAATTGAGGCCAATGTGGTCTGCAGTGTGTAGAGACTCATGATCACTGCACATATGGGGGAGGGGGGGGGGGTTTACAAAGGCGATGATCAGCTAATTGTCAGAAATATGTAATCACTTTTCAGATCACCAGGTTTAGAATGCCATTATTATTATTATTTGGTATGTGTCAATATAGCGCTAACATCTTCCAGTACAATGTACAGACTACAAAACTATAACATTTACAAAAATAGTGTCAAACATCGAGCAAGATAAGTAAAACCAAAAGTGTGGTATACAAACATCCAGCAATAAAGGGGCTTCAGTAGTAGTGCAATAGCGAAGTATGCATCTGTCTCGGGCGCACAAGCCACAAACATACTTCGCTATTTCACTACTACTGACCTGAGGAAGCTGCTTGTAGCAGCGAAACACGTTGTCTAGTGCCCAATAAAGTTCCTATTTTGAAACTTGGTAGGTTATAACTTATCATACCTGTGTATACACCCAGGGCCGGATTTCTGGCAAGGCCACATAGGCCATGGCCTAGGGCACCAGAAGTTTAGGGGCGGCTCAGTGAGGGGTCGGAAAGCTGTTCTATGCAGTCATCCCTATCTACAAGAACAGTTTTAACCTTTGAACCCTCTGTCCTGTACTTGTGCCGTCCCTGCAAGGCCTGTAAGCGCTATCCTGCAGGTACACATCAGTCTAACTCTCATGGTGACACAATGGGTCCATCATTAATGAGATGGCAAACATAACATTACATTTCAAATCATAACTTCTAATTTATACACATATTACTGAAATTGTTATTGTCTGTGACACCAATGATGGAAAGTAAGTAGAATTCTCATTGGGGCACACAGAGATAACAACCATACAAATGGTATAGTTGGCCTTGGGCGGTAAAAAGTACAAATCCGGCCCTGTATACACCACTGGGCGCCTCCTATCCATTGTTCCCTGTGATTTATCCCTTTCCTAACGGACACCCGCTTTCGGACTCATCCTCCTAGCTGTTTTTTGTCTTTACTGGAATAGCGACCCTTCTGACCTCCAACAAAGGCCAAGAGGGGACGGTACTTTCCCTCATGCGAATTTAGTGGTTGCTATTCTCATAACCTTGCTTTGTATTACTATTTCACCATTTGCTAGTTTGCCACCCACTTACATTGACATACTACATCATATTGGGCTCCGGGTGACTTTGTGTTTCTCCTCTCCTTCTTCCAAGCCAACTTAGGTGCAGAAGAAGGGGTTAGTAGATGAGGCAGTGAGCCTCACCATCTGATATAGATGTGGATATATCTCTGAAAGAGTACTATGACAGATTATACTCTTGTCTGCAGAGCTGTATTTTAAAGGAGACATCTGGTAATTAAAAAAAAAAAAAAAAAAAGTTTTACTCACCTGGTGCTTCTTCCAGCCCCTAGAATTCTGTTTGGTCCCAAGGTGCAGTTCTGCTCCGAGCTAGGCCTCCGCTCTCCCTTCTGTAAGATCTTGACCCGTGGTCGGGATCTTCTGCACCCGCACCTGCGCTTCTTGTGATTGTGCAACCTTTGCTGTGAGCGCTCTGCGCTTGAGCAGTTCAGAGAGTTCTGGATGTGAGCCTTCCTTCAGGTCAAAAAGAGATCATTTGCATATTCAGGAGTGATGTATCATGGGAAACCATAGTTGCTCACTTAAAACTGTTTTAAGCAAATTATACTGAGCCAGTGGCGTTCCTACCATAGGGCGGGAAGGGACAAAGCGCTCCGGGTGTCAGACGTCCCAGGGGGTGTCACCAAGGCCTCCCACAGAGGCCTGTGCAGGAGGGGGAAGCAACACAGGAAGGAGGGGTAGCAGGGAAAGCGGCGGGGAGGGGGGCCAGACCTCCCACCTCCCTCACCTGGGTCCCCTCCTTCTGGCGCTTCCCCCCCTCCTAATTAGCAGCAGCTTAGAGTAAGTAAGTAAGTCCTCTCCGCCCGCTCCTGCCTGCTTCTCTAAGCTGCTGCTAATTAGGAGGGGGGAAGCGCCAGAAGGAGGGGACCCAGGTGAGGGAGGTGGGGGGTCTGGCCCCCTGCTACCCCTCCTTCCAAGCATCTCCCCTACCGGGGGCAACTATACTATACTACTGGGGCAACTATACTAATACTGGGGCAACTATACTAGCTATACTGAGGGCAACTATACTAATGCTGAGGCAACTATACTATGTATACTGGGGGCAACTATATTACCTACACTGGGGGCAACTATATTACCTACACTGGGGGCAACTATACTAGCTATTCTGGGGGCAACTATACTAGCTATACTGGGGGCAACTGTACTAGCTATACTGGGGGCAACTGTACTAGCTATACTGGGGGCAACTATACTAGCTATACTGGGGGCAACTATACTAGCTACACTGGGGGCAACTATACTAGCTATTCTGGGGGCATCTATACTAGCTATTCTGGGGGCAACTATACTAGCTATACTGGGGGCAACTATACTAGCTTTACTGGGGGCAACTATACTAGCTACACTGGGGGCAACTACGGTATATTACCTACACTGGGGGCAACTATACTAGCTATATTGGGGGCAACTAAACTAGCTATGCTGGGGGCAACTATACTAGCTACACTGGGGGCAACTATACTAGCTACACTGGGGGCAACTATATTACTATATTACCTACACTGGGGGCAACTATACTAGCTATATTGGGGGCAACTATACTAGCTATACTGCGGCAACTATAGTAGCTATAGGCCAACTTTAGGATGGGGGGGGGGGACCTACACCTGGCATTACCCGCCGTGGCGCGTTTAGCATGCCACAGTCACTTCTTTCTTTCTTTCTTTCTTTTTTTTTTTATGGGGGGGTGTCTTTTAATACGTAGCACCGGGTGTCAAATGCCCTAGGTACGCCACTGTACTGAGTACTTCTTTTTAGTATGATGATGGCTTTTTGGTCTCTTTTAGTCCCTTATACTTTCCTAGTGGTTCTAGGTCACCATGAGCTACATAGGTATTCTGCTATTTGAAGTGAATGATCCCCTTTCACAGTTTTATACATAAGTATGTTTTCTTTTGCAGAAGGTGATAAATAGCCTGTGCACCTCACAGTTGGGTGTCACCTTCTATTCTGCAATTCTCTGATGGTTCACACAACATCTTCCCCTTCTTAGGTTTCAGATTTGGCTCTGTCCCTGTTATCTTTTATTTCATAATAAGGTTTATGATTTACCATGTGTCCTAGAATATTTCTGAAGGAACAAAGACATGTTAAATATTCCCATGTGTAAAATAAGACCGTGACAAATCTTTGTTTCTCTGTAGAGTGTTTTTAATCCCATTCTATAAAATATGAACTTAGAAAATATATTTGGTGGACTGGATATGTAGATGTTGCATCGCTACTCAAGTCATTTTGTCATTTAGGAGTGTTTTCTTCTACAGATTGCAAATACAGTGTGATTTCACTGTTTTTTACAGTCAAGGATTTGCCTTCTTTTCAATTCCCTGCGTTTTGTCTTTCACCTGATTGGCTAGGAAAAAGATTGTTTTGATGGGTAAATTGTGGAAAATAGCAATACACAGGGCTTTATTGGTGATTTTCCTGCATTCCTATAATTTCTACACAAGTGCAAATGCGCTTGTGTAGAAATTATAGGAATGCAGCAAGCCCAAGCGTATCCCTGAAGTGCTATAAACATTACAAGTTAGATACTTACCTTAGTAGAGGGAAGCCCCTTTATAGTCTAGAGCAGCCTTTCTTAACCTTTCTATCCTGGAGGAACCCTGCACATACCTTTGGGATCTCAAGGAACCCGTGCAAACAATTTTTTGATCTCGATGAGCCCCTGCATTTATTTTGAAGGAGGCATGGCCCCATATGCAATTCACTTTTTCACCTGGGTTTTCTCTTAGGAGATAATATTTCATCTTCGATTTATAATAACTTTCCAGCACTTTTCAACTAAAAAAAAGTACCAAAAAGTAGGTGAAATAGTATGGTCAATAATATTTTGAGTATTTTCTTGCTTTTTGTTGGCTTCAAATGCATTTTACTGACAAGTTTAAAATTATCTCCTAGGAGAAAACTCAGGTGAAAAAGTGATTTGCATATGGCCCATGGTCTTTAAAAGTACGTGTGGCTGTTTATTTCACTACCCCCTAATACACTGCCACTCATTATACTGTCTCCTGACACCCCCCCCCCCCAATTCAGTGCTTCTTGTTGAAGTACCCCCTATTATAATGTGCTCTATTATGCTTGGAACCCCTGCAGAGCACTCAAGGAACCCTGGTTGAGAAAGCCTCGTCTACAGGCTTCCTGTATCTTCCAACACCCCACCGTTCCAATGAATAAGTGTCTTCTGGCTGTGTCTCCGGCTGCGGTCGACTGCATCCACACTGGGCATATGTGGACCTAACTTGCCCGTGTCGGGATGCGCCCATCCTATTTTACTTACCCGGGGCTTCTTCCAGCCCCCCCCCCCCCCTTCATAGCCTTACAGGTCCCTTGGTTTCCTCCTGATTCACTCCATTGTGCTGCTCTGCCCCTTCAAAAAATCACCAGCAGCAAGCTACTGCACATGCGTGGCCTGAGCCGTGTGCCTACTTGATTGCACTTCCGTTGTTGGCAGCATTCCACCAAGGAGGTGCGCTGCCTGCCTGCCCGGGTTCAGTCCTGAACTTTGGAGGGGCACAGCAGCACAACAAAGGGCACCAGGTGGAAACAGAGGGAACTGTAAAGCTACGGGAGATGGGATGGCGGGGGGTCTAGAAGAGGCATGCTGACACATCCAGTAAGGCTTCAATTCACGAAGCATTACTGCATTTAGTAGTGCAGAAAACAGCTAATTTTAAGGAATATTGTGCCAACTCCAATTTACTAAGGCTGTTACCACATTGGAAAGTAAAGATACTGACTAGTGAGACAATATTACCAACTTCTGCAGTAAATACTTCAATAAATGTCATAGTGCACCATTAGGGTCAACTTTGACCCTCTACATCACAGTCAGCAGGCACATTGTAGCCAATCAGGCTACACTACCTAGTGGAGCCACTCCCCCCCTTATAAAAGGCAGGCTCTGCCGGCCATTACACTCACTCGTGTGCCTGCAGTAATTGGTGAAGGGACAGCTGCATCAGACTCTCTCATACGGAAAGATTAGTTAGGCTGTTGTAGGCTTGTTAGCTTGCTCCTTGCTGATTTCTTATTGCTAAAATAGCACCCCACAACAGCTCTTTTGAGAGCTAATCTTGTTCTTGTGATCTATATGCAGTACCTAGTACTGCATATACCTACCTGTTGTGTTCAGTGCACCCACCTCATCACTGCATATACCTACCTGTTGTGTTTAGTGAACCCACCTCATCACTGCATATACCTACCTGTTGTGTTCAGTGAACCCACCTCATCACTGCATATACCTACCTGTTGTGTTCAATGAACCCACCTCATCACTGCATATAACTACCTGTTGTGTTCAGTGGCATGCTTTGCGGACATTCAGTGGAGAAACAACTTGCCGGTGAGACGCTTGATATGTGATAGCCCGACTCGCTGGAATTCGACCCTGGTCATGTTCTCTCGCCTGCTAGAACAGGAGAAAGCCGTCACCCAGTACCTGTACAATTACAGTAGAAGGACACAATCTGGGGAGATGGGGATGGTGTGGCCCAACAACTGGACACTGATGCGAAATGCATGCAGGCTCATGCGGCCGTTTGAGGAGGTGACCAACCCGGTGAGTCGCAGTGAAGGCAACATCTGACTTGCCCTCCATAACAGATTCTCATTAAAGGATTTAAAGTTGATTCATTTCACATATACAGCAGGGCCTCCAAAGTCCTCCTGTATTGTTATTTTTGGTCACTAAATATAAAATATATTGACTGCCTTTACTACAGTCGTTGTGTGTCTACTTGAAGGAGGTAAGTCCACCACTACCTCCTCTATTTACCAAGAATTTGGTTTTTAAGCTCATTTAGCTTCCTTTTATCCTTTTGGCGCCTTTGGCATTAAAGAGACTCCGTAACAAAAATTGCATCCTGTTTTTTATCATCCTACAAGTTCCAAAAGCTATTCTAATGTGTTCTGGCTTACTGCAGCACTTTCTGCTATCACAGTCTCTGTAATAAATCAATGTATCTTTCCCCTGTCAGACTTGTCAGCCTGTGTCTGGAAGGCTGCCAAGTTCTTCAGTGTTGTGGTTCTGCTATGAACTCCCCCTTCCAGGCCCCTCTATGCACACTGCCTGTGTATTATTTAGATTAGGGCAGCTTCTCTCTTCTCTCTTATCTTTTACAAGCTGGATAAATCGTCCTCTGAGCTGGCTGGACTTTCACATACTGAAGAAATACAGACAAGGGCAAAGCTGTTTGCAGGAAGAAAAGAGCAGCCTGAAACTTCAGTGCATGAGAGATGCAGGGGGAAAGAAACACACAATGATCTCTTGAGATTCAAAAGGAAGGGTGTATACAGCCTGCTTGTGTATGAATGTATTTTCAATGTGTGGACATACTGTACATCCACCTACTTCCTGTTTTGGTGGCCATTTTGTTTGTTTATAAACAAACTTTTTAAAACTGTTTTTAACCACTTTTAATGCGGCAGGGAGCGGCGAAATTGTGACACGCACTGGTATGTTTACTTTTGTGCGATTTTAACAATACAGATTCTCTTTAAGAAGAAAAGGTATGAATGATTTCTTGTATGATTTGAGGGGCATTGGGGCCAAATGAAATAAGACATGCCATGGATTCCATTCCAGCTCTAGGCCCATGACTTCTTTGACCACCTCCCTTACCTTTTCCCAAAAGGGGGTTAACATGGGGCATTCCCAAAATAGATGCAGCAAAGAGCCTTTTCCCCCTCATCCACGCCAACAGACAGATTTCTGTATATTATACATTTTTGCCATCAGCCTTGGTGACCTGTACGATCTTGTAAATTATTTGTAGCATCCTTCCTGTATATGAGTGCCAATAGATGAAGCATGTACCATGCTCAGTACTCTTGATTCCTGGTCCTCCGACAGACTATGGCCTGTATCTCTCTCCCACCTCCTCAGAAAATTAACTGTTCCAGACCCTGTATTTTCAATGATGGCCTTATAAATACCTGACATTGCATGAGGAAGTTTTGACTCTAGGACAAATAATTTTTCCCATGAAGTCATGTCAATTAATGCTCTAATGCCCCCTCTGCTTCTCGCCCAATGTCTAATTTGCTGTAGCCTCCAGTAATCAAACTGGAATTTTCCATGTTCCCGCCTGAGTACTTATATAGATTTTAATCTAACGCCTGAGAGGAGGTGTCCTATCGACATTCATTTTGTCCCCTTTCAGGAACCAAAAAAATCTCTTTCCATCCATGGGGAAAAGCATGGATATCCCTCTAAGGGGGGTAGTGGAGACAGTCCCGAGGCACACTCTAGCTTTTTCTCTAGCAGATCCCACTGATGCACGGTATTTTTTATCCATGAAGGGGTTCCTTCTGAAAAGCCCCTTTCTGTATTCTTCACCCAAGCAGCCCCTGCCAAGTCCCTTCCCGCTAGTGTTTTTTCCACTTTTACCCACCCTTTTTATCCCCTATTATAATGCCAATCCAATATTCTGTTTAGGGCCATTGCTTTATAGTATTCCTTGAGGTCTGGAAGGCCAAGGCCTCCTTTCTGTTTCGGTCTCACCATGATGCTATAGGACAAACTGGGTTGATTCTCTCTCCATATGAATCTGATAAACATAGATTTCAGTTTTTCGAAGAAGGAGCTGGGTAGAGAGATAGCGGCCATAGACATCGGGAACAAGAGTCTCAGTAAGATATTCATTTTGATTATACTTATACATCCTAGCCATGTGTAGCTTTGTTTGGTCCATTTTTCAAGGTCTTTCCTTATGGTATCAAGCAGCGGAAGGAAATTCCTAGGGTATATTTCTGTCAGGTCAGGTGATATTTCCATGGCCAAATATCTCAAGGATTCTTTTCTAAAGGTAAAGGGGAGGTACTCTTAAGTGTTTCAATCTATGTTGTCTCTAGGCCTATCCCAATGTAATCTGACTTGCTAAGATTTATTTTGAAGTCTGAGAATTCTCTGTAATTACGCAACTCTTCTAGTACCCTAGGTAAGGAGGTGTGCGGGTCTGTAACATACAGCAACACGTCGTCCGCAAAAGCACGTTTACATTCCTGAGCCCCAATCATAATTCCTTTATTATTGTTATTCATTCTAATGCTTTGCAAGAGGGGTTCAAGGGTCAGAACGAATGATGGGGTGACAGTAGAGTGGGGCCAAACCTCCAATTTTAGGTTCGCGAACTTCCGCGTAAGGTTCGGTTCGCGTAAAAGTTCGCGAACCGCAATAGACTTCAATGGGGATGCGAACTTTGAAAAAAAAAAATATGCTGGCCACAAAAGTGATGGATAAGATGTTTCAAGGGGTCTAACACCTGGACCCCCAGGTGGAGGAGTGGGATACATGCCAAAAGTCCCCGGGTAAAATCTGGATTTGACGCAAAGCAGCGTTTTAAGGGCAGAAATCACATTGAATGCTAAATGACAGGCCTAAAGTGCTTTAAAACATCTTGCATGTGTATACATCAATCAGGTAGTGTAATTAAGGTACTGCTTCACACTGACACACCAAACTCACCGTGTAACGCACCGCAAACAGCTGTTTGTGTAGTGACGGCCATGCTGGACTGGTGCGCACCATGGCGAGAGTGCAGTGGTGGGTTCACTGAACAGGAATACAGTGGCGGGTTCACTGAACAGAACAGGTATGCAGTGGCGGGTTCACTGAACAGAACAGGTATGCAGTGGTGAGTTCACAGAACAGGTATACAGTGGCAGGTTCACTGAACAGAACAGGTATACAGTGGCGCGTTCACTGAACACAACAGGTATGCAGTGGCGGGTTAACTGAACAGGTATACAGTGGCGGGTTCACTGAACAGAACAGGTATGCAGTGGCGGGTTAACTGAACAGGTATACAGTGGCGGGTTCACTGAACAGAACAGGTATGCAGTGGCGGGTTCACTGAACAGAACAGGTATGCAGTGGTGGGTTAACTGAACAGGTATACAGTGGCGGGTTCACTGAACAGAACAGGTATGCAGTGGCGGGTTAACTGAACAGGTATACAGTGGCGGGTTCACTGAACAGAACAGGTATGCAGTGGCGGGTTCACTGAACAGAACAGGTATGCAGTGGCGGGTTAACTGAACAGGTATACAGTGGCGGGTTCACTGAACAGGTATGCAGTGGTGGGTTCACTGAACAGGTATGCAGTGGTGGGTTCACTGAACAGGTATGCAATGGTGGGTTCACAGAACAGGTATGCAGTGGTGGGTTCACAGAACAGGTATGCAGTAGTGGGTTCACTGAACAGGTATGCAGTGGTGGGTTCACTGAACAGGTATGCAGTGGTGGGTTCACTGAACAGGTATGCAGTGGTGGGTTCACTGAACAGGTATGCAGTGGCAGGTTCACTGAACAGGTATGCAGGTATCCAGTGGGCTCACTGAACAGAACAGGTATGGTGGGCTCACTGAACAGAACAGGTATGCAGCCAGGAACAAGCTAAGCCTAACTAATCTTTCCCTATGAGAGACAGTCTGCAGCAGCTCGCCCTACTCTCACTAACGCAGGCACACGAGTGAGCGTAATGGCCGCCGCTGCCTGCCTTTTATTATGGGGGGGAGTGGCTCCAGGGGCTTGTGTAGCCTAATTGGCTACACTGGGCCTGCTGACTGTGATGTAGACGGTCAAAGTTGACCCTCATGGTGCATTATGGGGCGAACCGAACTTCCGCAAAAGTTCGCCTGCGGGACCCGAACGCAAACCACTGAAGTTCGCATGGAACCGTTCGCAGGCGAACCGTTCGGCCCAACTCTAGGTGACAGGGATCTCATAGTTTTATAATCACAATGCTCAAACATTACCTTTCTGTGTAAATGGAGGCTTCTGCAACTAAAAAGCCCAGTGTCTGGGCTCTAAACCAAGTATTTTAAAAGTGATTTATTAAACCTTAGTAAATCAAGGATTGCATAAACAAAATCTATAACTGAGTGCCTACACTGGTCTAGAGAAACTCCTGTGCCCAGAGTGGCACTTAAAATGGTATAGAATTAAGAAACCTGGTTACAAACAACAACTAAGGCTAAGCTCCCCCTAGATCTGTTTATATATGTCTTTTATCTGTAGCTCCTTTCAGTATTACTTTTTCTGTATCACTGTTAAAGGACCACTGTCATGAAAATCTTAACATTTAAAATACATGTGAACACCCACAAATAGGAGTAAAATGAGCCATACGTTCCTTTTTCCTATGTTGCTGTCACTTACAGCAGGTAGTAGAAATCTGACATTACCAACAGGTTTTGGGCTAGTCCATCTCTCCATAGGGAACTCTCAGTATGGCCTTTATTCTTTATATGGACACTGCTTGGAAAAGATTTCTAAAAAAGATGCTGGCTAGCCTCTGTGCTCACTGCACACTGTTTTGGCAGTTGAATGGAGCAGCTGCCATTCACTAAGTGATTTGGAAAATAAAGAAAACTCTGAGAATCCCCCATGAGAAGATGCACTAGTCCAAAACCTGTCAGTTCTGTCAGCTTTCTACTACCTAATGTAAGTGACAGCAACACCGGAGAAAACTAATTTATGGCTCATTTTACTCTGGAAGAAATCTATTTCTTATCTGTATATGTTTACATATATTTTAAATTTTAAGATTTTCACAGTGGTCCTTTAAAGTGAACCTTAATAGTCAAGGAAAAAAAGTTTCACTCACCTGGGGCTTCCCCATGCCCCTGCAGCCGTCCTGTGCCCTTGCAGCTCCTCGAGTGCGCTTGCGCATGATGCGCTTGACTGCGAAGAAGCGGACGCGAACTAAGGGACGAAACTAAGCCATGGCGAGGACACTCAAGGAGCTGCGAGGGCACAGGACGGCTGCAGGGGGCTTGGGGAAGCCCCAGGTGAGTGAAACTTTTTTCCTCGACAGTTAGGCTACTTGCACACTAAGACGTTGCGTTAGGTGCCACGTTAAGGTCGCATAACGTGCACCTAATGCGACGCCTGGTGCTCTTCTATGTGGACGTCAGAGTGAGCCGTGTTGTGCAGCTCACTCTGGCGTCCGTGATGCCGTGATGCGTACTCTTGTGCGCATGCGGCATCACGTGGTCCCGCCGGCCAATCACCGCACATAGCGGCCGCTCCAGGAAGTAAACACTGCACGTCACAACGTACAGTGAATATTAATTAGCCATGTGCCTGGCCGCTCTCCGCTCCTCCCCAACATGACTGCGCATGTGCAGACAGTCTAACGCGGCTTAAGCCGCTCTAACGCCGTAGCATGCTGCACCTTCGGGAGAACGTGCAGCGTTACATGTAACGCAACGTGGGCTGTGTGAACAGCCCACTTGTGTTACATTGCTGTGCGTTGGGGGCAGGGCCGGGCCGAGGCATAGGCTGGAGAGGCTCCAGCCTCAGGGCGCAGTGTAGGAGGGGGAGCACAATTCATTCAGCTGTCATTCCTAATTGTGTTTGAAACAGAAATAAATAAGAAAAGGGGATACATAGCAGTGACCTCAAGCCAGATAACAAGATATGAAGGTGTTGGGGAGGTTGTGGGCCCTGTGGCGCCTCTTAGCTTAATAGCAATCAGTGTGTGACGGCTAGGGTGGCAGGGATGGAGGGGCGCACTTTGGTGTCTCAGCCTTGGGTGCTGGAGGACCTTGTCCCGCCTCTGGTTGGGGGAGCGCTACAGGTGCACTAACGTGCGCCTGTAACGTCCCTGTGTGTAAGCAGCCTAAAGGTCCCCTTTAAGTCTCTGTGAAGGTTGAAGGTGAAGGTTATCCATCTAATTGCACCTCACCCTAATTAAAGGGGAACTTCAGCCTAAACAAACATAATGTCATTAAGTTACATTAGTTATATTAAATAAAATAAATAGGTAATATAATATCTTACCCACCCTGTTTTAAAAGAACATGCAAATGTTTGTGATTTAATGGGGGCAGCCATCTTTTTCATGGAGCAGCCTTCTTTTTGGTGGAAAGGAGGTGCCAGGGAGCATGAGACAGTTCCAACTGTCCTGTGTCCTGATCACCCCTCCCAGCTGTGCGCGCTAGGCTTCAAATCTCAATAAAAAAAATTGCACCAAAACAGCAGAAGGAGAACAATAACATTAGAAATCCCATCATGCTTTGCACAGCGTCGGGGGAAAAATGCCTGGGCAGTTTTTTTCTGTGCAGCTAAAAATGAGGCTTAAGTAAGAAAAACAAAGTTCTGATGCTGTGAAACTGTTAAAGAAACAACAAGCCTTTTTCAGTGCTGCTGAGTAGATTTTTAGTCACGAGGTTCACTAATGTTTATGTTTCCTTCATCCATTTGGACAGTATCAGTGCACAACCCACCACCCCTGAATTGTATTCATCTTGTGCACTCAACTATACAACAGAAACAGTTTTGGCATTAGTGCCAGGCAGTGTGTTCACAGGGCCTACGCAAAGTAGCATAGCTAAATACTGGTGCCCAAACCACTTGCTTCCCCTGGAGGAGGTGAGCTTGCGAAGGGTTGCTTAGGGCCCGTTTCCACTAGGTGCGGTGTGACGCGGCTACATAGCGGGTGTCCTGAAACACATGCACGGCAATGGAAGAGTTTCCACTGAGTGCATGTTGTGCAGAGCGGTGCAGAGCGATCCAAGAATCTGCAGCATGCTGCAGATGCTCGCATGGCCGCATCCGCCCGCAGCCGCGTCCCATCTCCTCCCATACACTTCCGCATCGGGAGATGCGGCAGTGATGCGGTCAGCGGCAGAAGTGATGCGATGCGGCTAGGTAGCTGCATTCGCATCACTTAGTAGTGGAAATGGGCTCTTAGTAAGCCTTCCCCAATGCAATCTAACTGACAGATTAACTTCTTTTAGAAATTCTAATTCTGCTTGGAGACTTTCCTAAGTGATCAGAACAGGATGTAGGCACCCAGGGGTGGCCCTACCATGAAGCTGGCTGAATCATGTGATTCAGGGCAGCAGGCTGTAGGGAGCACCATCAGCTCTACACTCAGCTGATATTTTTCTCTCCTTCTGCTCTGCTGCTTCTACCTGACTTACAGAGCACAGAGCTTGCCTGTTGTTAGAGCTGAGCCCACTAACGCAGATATGTCCGCTTCTGTCTGCTCTTCAGCATACATTGATGTGTAACTGAAAAGAGGACACAACAGTGGACTCAGGCCCTAAGTCTGTGTGTGCTGGCACGCCCCTTACTTAAAGAGGAGCTGTTATGTATAAGGTCTCAGAGAAAATAAACACATATATCAGTAGCTAAAGATTGGCTGTACTTACATTACATATGCATTTCACTGTCCACGTTTGGATTTCACAGAATTTGTATATAATATATGCAGAGATAGATGCTCCTGACAGCTCATGGCAGGCTCCATGTTTTTCTGTCAAATGTGTCCTCATGTCCTGCCTGCTTCCTGATCACAGATAAGCTGGTACTAAATAACACAGTGTGCAGTGAATATTAATGAGCCATGTGGCTAGGAACAATAGCTGACTCCTGCAGTGTACTCTGCCCGAGATTTATCAGTGCTACTCGATTACAAGCTGCTGTAACGTCTCATTAGCAGCCGAGGGGAGAGCCCCAGAATGCTTTGCAGTATGGTATGCGGCTTGCGTCTTCTTAAGAATAACAGCCTTGCTGATAAGCACACATCAAAGGTAACTGAGATTTTTATCTTCACTAATTGCTTTTGGGCTTCCTTCTAAACTGTTTAACACAGGAGAATAGAGGTTTAAATTAGCTTCTGCAGCCTGACAGTTACTCTTTAAAGGACCGCTATCACGAAAAAAGTAGGCAGTTAAAATGTGACAGATGACAGGTTTTGGGCCAGTCCATCTTTTTAAGGGGGATTCTCAGGGCTTTCTTTGTTTTCAACAGCATTTCCTGAACAACAGTTGCAAAATCTAACTGACATAATAGTGTGCAAATGATTAGGGAGGCCGGCTGGTATCTTGCTATTTTGGCAGTTAAACTGCTGTTCAGGAAATGCTGTTGAAAACAAAGCACACCCTTGAAATACCCTATGAGGAGATGGATAGTCCCAAAACCTGTCGGTTCTGTCAGATTTTAAATGCCTACTTTTTTTCGCGATAGTGGTCCTTTAAAGGACCACTATCACGAAAAAGTAGGCAGTTAAAACCTGACAGAACCGACAGGTTTTGGGCTAGCTTCATGGGGGATTCTCAGGGTTTTCTTTGTTTTCAACAGCATTTCTTGAACAGCAGTTGCAAAGTCTAACTGACAAAATAGTGTTTCTATTTGGGCAGTTAAACTGCTGTTCAGGAAATGCTGTTGAAAATAAAGAAAACCCTGAGAATCCCATATGAAGAGATCTGATCCCGAGGAGATGGCCTGACCCAAAACATGTCTGTGCTGTCAGATTTTAACTGCTTACTTTTTTCATAGTCCTTTAAAGAGAAACTCCAACCAAGAATTGAACTTTTTTCCAATCAGTAGCTGATACCCCATTTTACATGAGAAAGACAATGATTTTCACAAACAGACCATCAGGGGGCGCTGTGTGACTGATTTTGTGCTGAAACCCCTCCCACAAGAGGCTCTGAATACCGCGGTACTGCTGGCAAACTGCCACAATGTAACAATGTTCAGAGACAGGAAATAGCTGTTATTAGCTGTCTAACAGACAGAGCAGCTAGAAACAGCTAAATAACCTGCCCACAGTAACAATGTCACCATGTAATAAATGTCAGAATGTGAATCTGGGAGAGGAAAGATTTTACAATGAGCAAACACTGACTAAATCATTTATACATAATTATGGTAAAAAATGAAGCACTTTTTTTACTACATTATTTTCACTGGAGTTCCTCTTTAAATATGCACTGTTCTCTGCTAGCACCGCCTCCTCTCTAGGTGCTGTTCTGCCCTCTGGTTTTCCTGCTGTGGAGGTAAGCTGCAGTGTTGCGCACTTATGTGTATGTGTGTGCACGCTGCCTCAGCCAGCTACCTTTAGCTGTTGGCATCCAGGCACCCACCTATCAGCACCCATTCACTTGTACATCACCATCCAGGCCGAAACAGGTAAAAAGGGCTCCACCACAGAGATGAATGTAAATTGCAGCAAGATATAAGTACTACAACTAATAAACACTGCAGCCAGTTCTGGCTTGTACGCTCGCCCCTTCATGCACAGGGTTAATGTTGTCTGGAAAAATCTTGGATGCGATGTCAGGCAGTGTTAATGTGTCAACTTTATAATGCAGAATAGATTTTTATTTCTTCCAGACTTGTTTGTCAGACTGTGCCAGTAATGTCCATCACACTGTGCTCTCTCTCTCCATCACAATCCTATCCATTACAACCTCTGACTTTCTGAGCAGTCTTAATGAGCCCTTTGTACCAAGTTTGTCTTTCACAGAGACTGATTCTGTTCAGCGTCTCCCCTGCCCTCTCATCTTTGCAAAATCCATCTCTTTTATGGCTTAATGCAGAGCTGAGGAGTGCCAGAAAGCGCACCCTCAGCGGCCGGGGGAGCAGGAAGATGGCAGCCTGGAGACCTGGCAGGAGGCCTCATTCCTCACATCTACACATGCTTTTCTCTCATAAATCTCATGTGTCTGGAGAGAGGGCAACTTTACCTTTCCCATCTGTGGCAAAGGTGAGATGAAGCCTATACTTCATAGGACGAGCTACTGTGTGCTACACAATCTCCTGTGACTAACAATTCATATCATGTCATTCTCACTTTTTTCCGATACTATATGGGATTATGTCCAGCATTGCCCTTTTAACCTTTTGGGGACCGGCTGCCTAACCCCCCTTAAGGACCAGGTCATTTTACATGCGGGGCGCATTTGGGGGGGGGGGGGTCAGGCAGCCGGATCCCTGGTAGGGCTAGCTAGGCATGGTGTCCCCAGTGTGGACAGGTGTCCCTCGTATTGCCAGCAGCCTTTACTCACCTCCCAAGCTCCAGCGATGAGCAGCTCTAGCCCCCTCCGCTCTGGCCGGCATTCCTTGCACGCACTGCCGTTAAGTCCCGGGTCGCGGCTTGATGACGTCATCAAGCCGGGACCTGACACTTACGTCAGAGTGAGCGGGGATGCCGGCCAGAGCGGAGGGGAACGACGATCGCCGGGGGAATATCAGGAAGGTGAGTGGATCCTCTTCTTCCACTCAGACTGCCGCTGCTCTGTTAGTGATCACTACGATCCGCTGGCGATCGTAGTGATCATGTGATCAGGAGCCAATAGCGATGGCTCCTGAACACTGAGAGTAGATGTCCGTTGTTTTATGACAGACTAATCTCCTCTCTCGGGTGCGCATGATGGCGTCGGGAGCGAAAAAATCACGAGCCACAAGTGCGGCGTAGGATTTACGCTCAGCAGTCTCCAAAAGTATAACCTATATGTCAGACATGGTCCGAAATCTGGAACTTTCGAAAATTCTCTAAACAAGCAGCGGCCGCCTCCTGCAATAAGTCCCGGGTCCCCCTCGCCTCTACCTTCCTTCCAGTCTGTGAAGAAAGGAGCGGCTCAGCTCCAGTAGCAGCGCCTATACAGAAACTAAACTACTTCCGGTATATGTGCTGCTGGATGAAAGGTAGAGGAGAGGGGGACCCACATATTGCAGGAGGCGACCACAGTTTGTTTTGAGAAGGGAAACTAACGGTGGCCAGAGAGGGAGGGGAGTGGGGTGCCGTCTGAGGTCAGGATGCCGCCTGAGGAAGTGGCGTCATTGGCGGACCGGGGCTGCGGATTACTGTTATCAATGCAAGAGTCAAGAAATACCACTGAAATCATTTTTGCTTAAAATTGCAGTTAACCCCAGTGTGAAATACAGACAGCAGGGCTAGTGTAGTGTTGAACAAGTCAGCACTCCTCTTGCTGTGTTTTTTTTTTTTTTTTTATGCTGCATCAACTCGAAATTATTTGCATCTCATTGACCATCCCTAGTGGGGAAAACAATGCCCTAAACAAACAATCCGGAATAAGTATTTTAAGTTAAAGTGGCCAGAACTCTTGCACAGGACAGAAGGAAAGCATAGACAAATGCACTTTGTATGTATTTAGAGAGTTTCGCCTCTAATTCCCTTTCATCTGTGACTAAAAACAAGTTGTTGTAATTTGATCTCTCAGCTGTGTCAATTCAGGAATCTCCTCTGCCACGGCAGAGCGGCCAATTGGTAAACACAGGATGTTAACAATATGTCAGCTTCCCTGAAAGCAGGAAGTAAACACACTACAGATTTATTGCAGGATTTGTATCAGCTGTAACAAAAAAAAGTTTTTTCTTTAAATGTTAGTATGCTGCTGCTTATCTTTTAGAGCAGAGATGAAGTTCTGAGTTCAGGTCCGCTTTAACTGAAAGCATACGGAACTGTTTGAGGGCCCATTTCCACTTGTGCGGTGCGGAATCGCCGCGGATCCCACGCTGACTGCCATTCCGCATGCGTATTTTACCACGATTTCGCATGCGATTTCGCATAGGTTAGTATTGATGCGATTTTAACCATGCCACTGCCTGTGTGATTTAACATTACTTTCTATGCGAAATCGCATGCAAAATCGCGGTAATATACGCATTCCAAAACCGCATGCGATTTCCCTATTAAATACATTAACGGCGATTCGCATAGCGGTGTGCAGGATGCAAATTCTGACGGCTCTTCCATGCAGATTTCTCCCGCACAGAAAAACGCTCAGGATTACTGACAAGTGGAAACAGGGCCTTTCACTTATATTGGCTATGCGAATCCGCATGCAGACAACGCATGCGGATTCGCGATAGTGGAAACGGGCCCTGAAAGGTATAGACAATTATGAAGCACTTCTAACATACAGTATATTTGCATTAAAAGGTACCTGAGAGGTTCCTCCCAACCAGCAGAATTTGCAAACTCATTGGGCACATGCTGGGATAATGTAAAGAAACACAGCTCTGTAGATGGGGAAAAAAACTGCGAAGAACAAACAAGAATAATGATCCGCAGCTGCAGAGATGCCTGATAAACTCTGTCTGCTGCAAGCAGGTCTGATCAGGCTCAGAGCTCAAACTTGGCTGATCGATTGGCATCATCATAACCTTCAAGCCTTCACTACAAAACGTTCTTCAGAGGTTTCATCAAACCTTGTTATGGTTCCAGATATCCAATATCTGAAGTAACAATTTGTCTTGCTGTATCCGCACCAGCTCAGGGTGAGAATAAAAAAAGCAGGATTGTGCGGCTGGCGATCATTACTAAACATGGACAACCTCAGTTGTATGACTGCCGGTCTACAGACTGGCAAGTGCTAGCATGAATTATTGAGCACCGTCTGCTTCTCAGTCCTGTAAATCCTACTGAGGAAAATCTTTCACTGGATGCACTTTGATGGGACTTCCGAAATAAACTTTATGTGAGCAAGACTGATTATGCAACAGGAAGTCATGAAGGTGTCATTTTGTGTATAGCGCCAGGGACCCTCTGGCTTATGTAATCATGAAGAGTAAAATGCGGACACTATTAACCAAGATGGAGACACGGGTATAGTTCCAGGCACAAATAAAGTTTGTCTAGAGCCTGGAAAGGCTACAAAGGCCCGAGCCTTGGGCGGCTGCAGCCCAGGGGGCACCTGGATGTGAAATAGGGGTTTCTACATATGAGAGAGAAGGCCGCAAACAGTGAGCAACACATGAAAAAGGGGAGATGATGCCCAAGGGGGTTGTATGTGAAAGAAATGAGCTACAGTAAATGGATGTTACACAAGGAAGAGGGAGCTACACATAGAATGGGAGGGGCTCTGCTGCACATGGAATGGGAGGGGCTCTGCTACACATGGAATGGGAGGGGCTCTGCTGCACATGGAAGGGGCAGAAAAAGTATAAAACCGGCCTTGAGTTTGTCTAAAGTTGGCCAGTGGCAACACACAATACCATTTTATATACGTTTTTTTTCAATTTGAGAATTATGCAGGGGTATAACAATAACCCCTGCAATCCCTGTGGGTACCCAGGGGCTAAGGGGGGGGGGGGGGCACACCTGTGAGCAAATGCAGGGTTAAATGTGGAGTGGCAGCACTGGAGCATTAAACATGACCTGTTTCCAGAGGTGGGGCAGGTCCTCCTCACTTCACTACAGTGCAACTTGGCACCAGGCCTGGATTTAGATCACAGCAGCCTATAGGCACAGATGTTCTGGCACTCTAGACTTCGTCCTCCATGATCCTGCAAACACCTACCAAACCGCACCGCAAGTATGCTGGCTGGCCCAGCTGTCACTTCTCCTTTACTTCCTGTAATGATCGCTGCTGCAGCAGCTATTACTGGAAGTAGTAGTGCTGCAGCTCAGGCAGTTCTGATCTATTTCCATGCAAGCTGCATAGCTTTGTCTGTCTTTCCCTGCTGTCAGCTTGTGACTGATTATCATTCACCTGTGTGGGAATCTGCATGTCTGCTCCCATTGGATGACCTCAGTATAAAGATCTGCTTCCTGCAGGGTTTCCTTGGGTTTTCATAGCTTCAGTATAAGCCAGTCTTGCTGTCGCTTTAGCCCCCGATCGTGTTTCTTGTTATAAAGATACTTTGCTGGTCTTTGCATCATATATTGGTTCATTGCCAATATATATGCATACCAGCACGTTTATTATTTTCCTTGTATTTGTGTTACGTGATACATCAGTGTCGCTGATGTATACGTACACGAACTGTTTATATCCTGTGTGCAGTTAGTCAGCTTTCCAGCACGTTTTGGTAGGTTGCGCGTACCGTGACCACCCGTGCTGAGGTAGTTACCCTGCTCCTGGTTCTGTTTGTGGATTGCGTTCATCTCTGCGAAGAGATAACGAATCCTTCTGAATCCTGTTCTGTTACTGTTTGTGGATTGCGTTCATCTCTGCGAAGAGATAACGAATCCTTCTGAATCCTGTTCTGTTACCGTTTGTGGATTGCGTTCATCTCTGCGAAGAGATAGCGAATCCTTCTGAGTCCTGTTCCCTGTATTACTCCATTCCTAGTCAGCGTTCCTGCTTATGTCATATATCGGTTCATTGCCGATATATACATATGTTAGTCAGACGTTACAAATAGTTTCATTGATAGCTGTAATTGTAATGCACTAGGAAAACATACTTATTGTATATTTATCTGTGTTACGTTCATCTATCTCGATCCTGCTATTTTCTGACTATCCTGTCCTGTCTTTGTGAGGCACGCCATCGCCGCATCGCATTGGCTGCCTCATTCCAGTCTGTCTGGTTTTGGACGCTTGCTGTCGCTAAGTAGCCGCTAGCTAGCAAGCGTTCATTCTGTCTACCTGTCCTGATCTCCTCAGTTCTGGTTTGTGCGCTCAGCGCTACTTTGCGCTGAGACGTTATAACGAAAGCATTGTTTGTGGCTGTCAGATCTGCACCGGCTCTGTGCGCCACAATCTCCTATTGGAGTCAGTCCTCCCCTCCACTATACTAGGGATAGCCTGTTTCGTGGTGCTAGTGTGTGTACCTCCTCCACGCCAGCTCATGCGTTGCATGCTGACTGTGGAGAATACACCACCAAGCCTTACATTATGAAAACCCCATTACCAATCCCCATTGTGGGGGGGATTCCCAGAAAGTATGACACTGTTAATTATGGTTCCTGTTCCTTTAAGAAATTTGAAGAACTTAGCTCTGAAACAGAAAATGAGTTTTTCTCTGAATGTGCCAGGTTCCTGACCAATCCTGATCTCCAAGCGACTCCTGTTTCAACCTGGGCACTCCAACTAAGTTATATTTTGTTTAAAGGGGAATTATTCCAGTGGGCATTTGATGTTCTCAATCATTCCGATTTGAAAGAGAGGCCGCTGGAATTTCTAGCGTTTGTGATCCATAACTGGTTGCGCATAGATCCATTGCCTTTTCCTCTTAATGAACTCCTGGCAGCAGGCCAATCAGCTGCTCCTTCAATTGCTTGCAAGAATGTTCAGCAAGCAGAAAGTGTTACTGATAATTTTCCTGCAGCTTTGAATAAATCACCAAAAACCGCAAGGTCAAAGGCAAAACGCAAACGTTCTAAGAAACGTGTCCAATCTGCAGAATCGTTATCCTTAGCGACTGAGACCTATAATGAGATTCTGCCATTAACAGATAATGAAATGCAATTGTCTTTCAGGGGAGTTAAATGGACTTATGAAACTACTAATGAACTTTCCTCCCTGGCTAGGGAAAATAAAGATTTTTGTTTAAAAGAATTATCTGAGTATGATTATGATGAGATATTACAGAGTATTGAACAAATCAACTTATTTGTGAACCAAGGGAAGTTTGCATACACTACAGTTCAACACTTGCTACAGGTATTGGAGATTCTTAAGAATAAGGAATCTGCCAATCACCTGCTAATTAACCCTATACATGTGCCTGCCACAATCATATCTGCAGACTGTGATCAGCCTAAATGTTTCGCTGTTAAGTATGCATGGGATCCTCCATTCGAGAGGGGAGAGATGGAAGCCCTGGTCTGTGAATGGAAGAATGATTCAAGTTCATTTTGTCAATTTTACAGTGCAAAAAGTGAAATGGTATTGAACGCATGCATTAAGTCAGCCTATAACCTAATAGAGGCTGGTGTGTGTAGGTATGACTGTGTGGCTCCCTTGATTGATGTGTGGGAACTGATTTTGGATGATTTTTATGTGACTCCGAATTCGCAAATTTGGCGTTCTGACCCGCCTGCTTCAGCACCTTTGGCTGATTCAGCAGGTGATTCGGAGCTCTTTTTGTGTGAAATTGAAGTTCCTGCAATTCCACCCTGTACCATGGATAACTCAGTGTTACTTCCCAGTAAAACAGAAGCCACTGATACATTCTTAACCTTGCCCTGCGCAAATTTCTCAGCAGAGAATCCAGAGGTCCTGCTGACTTCCGAGTCCAGCCTAGCCAGTACTCATGACTCTTTGTTTAGTGAAACAGACACCAGAAAAATCTTGCCTGTCTCTGCAAACACTTCTGCAGAAATTACCTGTGTTAATAAAGTTCAACTCCTGTCTGATCCAGCAGATGCCAATAGATGCACTACAGCAGTTTCCGAGTCCCAGCAATCCTGTCTAGTAAACTCAGAATCCCAGCATCTGAATTTTCCAATTTTACAAATGAATGGTGATTCAGATGCGCAAACATTGTGTCTTGATCTTCCTGTTTCTACACCTCGCTCTAGTTTCGTGAATAGCTCAGAGCATCTGCTATGTGAACCTGAAATCGCAGAATTATTACCTTGTTCAGAAAATTTTCCAATAAATTTGCCCTGTACCATGAATTGTGCAGTAGATCTCTCCAATGAAACTCAGGTCACAGAATCATTATGCTGTCCAGCAGGTGCTTCCATGGTTTTGCCCTGCAATATGGACTGTTCAGTGATCCTGTCCAGTGAAGCTGTGGTCGCAGAGTCTTATGCTTCACCCAGTACTTTGGATACTTTAAACCCTCTAGCAGAGGAGGCTGAAGCACTGCTTACCTCAGTTGGTGTTGCAGTAATATTCACTTGTCTAGCAGCTGTTTTGGAATTACAGTCTGCTCTAATAAAACTTGATGAATTTCTGCCCAGCAAAGCAGAAGCCATTGAAATATTGTCCTCGTCAGCAAGTGTGTCAGATACCTTGTCCTGTACACAGTCTGATTTAACCAATGTTGTTGAGTCCCTCTCCAGTGTTGTAACAGCCGAGGAACTCCAGCCCTGTCCTCTGAATGTTTCAGAAGTCTTGCCCTGTAACATGGATAATTCTGATTCTCTGGTCAAAATAATAGAAATCTCAGAATTTCAGTCCGGTCTGATGAGTGTTCCTGAAACCCAGCCCTGTATCCTGAAAGATTCTGGTTCTCTGGCCACTGTGGCAGAGGTTCCAGAGTCCCCTTCCTGTCCAGGGAATTCCTCAGTTGTGCCTAGTCCAGTGGGGGCTGCTGCAATACTGACTTGTTCTGCAGCGCCTCATGAGCTCCAATCCAGTGTATTAAATGAGTCTCTGTCCAGTCCAGAGGTAGTTGTGGAGTCCCTGTCTGGTTCAGTGCATACATCAGAAGATTTGTCCTGTCTTGTTAGTGCGCCTGAATCTGATTTGTTACTGACTTTGCTGGAATCAGCGACATCTAAGTCTGATCCAGCATTCTCGTGTAAAAGTCCAGTAGTTGCGAAGTTTAGTCATGATGATTTTTTTTTGGCCAGTCCTGGTTTTGGTCCTGTCTTGGCTGACCCTGAGGCTCACAGTTCCTTGACATGCCCAGAGGTTTCTCTTGTGCCGGTGTGCCCAGATGTTCTTTGTGTGCCAGAATGCCCAAGTGTGTCTAAGGTGTTAGCGTGCTCTGATGCTTCCTTAGTGGGAACACGTTCTGATATTGCCAGTCTGCCTGCATGCCCAGAGATGGTTCTGGTCCCTGAAAGCCCTGATATTGATGTTTGTCCTTGTGGCCCTGACTCGGGAATTGCCCTAGGTTCCATAGGGGTTCTTGATGGTTCTCCATGTGAGCCTAAGGGGCATTCTGACCTATGGGGATCTCTTTGGAGCTTCAAGGTGTTCTGGGAGGTCTCTGAGAAAACTTGTCCTGGTGCCTTGGACTGGTTCAACAGTGGGTTTTGTGTTGGTAAAGACAGTACCGGTGGGCATTGCAAAGGCTTTGGCGTTTCTGAACGGTTCCTGGAAGGCGGTGGGTATCGCTCAGGGAGTTTCGGAGGGCTTTCTTCTGGAAATCATGGTTCTGATGGGTGTCACACTGGGGCTTGTAGTACTGATGGGCATGGTTCTGTAGGTTCTGGTTCTGATGGGTCCAGTCTTGTGGGGACTGATTCTGGAATTCGGTCTTGCCGGGCTGTCCCGGTCATCATGAATTATCAGTCAGACTGTTTTGTTGGGAATTTCAGTTTTGAAAAGCGTCTGGAATCCGCTTTTAAAGGCGGGGGTACTGTAATGATCGCTGCTGCAGCAGCTATTACTGGAAGTAGTAGTGCTGCAGCTCAGGCAGTTCTGATCTATTTCCATGCAAGCTGCATAGCTTTGTCTGTCTTTCCCTGCTGTCAGCTTGTGACTGATTATCATTCACCTGTGTGGGAATCTGCATGTCTGCTCCCATTGGATGACCTCAGTATAAAGATCTGCTTCCTGCAGGGTTTCCTTGGGTTTTCATAGCTTCAGTATAAGCCAGTCTTGCTGTCGCTTTAGCCCCCGATCGTGTTTCTTGTTATAAAGATACTTTGCTGGTCTTTGCATCATATATTGGTTCATTGCCAATATATATGCATACCAGCACGTTTATTATTTTCCTTGTATTTGTGTTACGTGATACATCAGTGTCGCTGATGTATACGTACACGAACTGTTTATATCCTGTGTGCAGTTAGTCAGCTTTCCAGCACGTTTTGGTAGGTTGCGCGTACCGTGACCACCCGTGCTGAGGTAGTTACCCTGCTCCTGGTTCTGTTTGTGGATTGCGTTCATCTCTGCGAAGAGATAACGAATCCTTCTGAATCCTGTTCTGTTACTGTTTGTGGATTGCGTTCATCTCTGCGAAGAGATAACGAATCCTTCTGAATCCTGTTCTGTTACCGTTTGTGGATTGCGTTCATCTCTGCGAAGAGATAGCGAATCCTTCTGAGTCCTGTTCCCTGTATTACTCCATTCCTAGTCAGCGTTCCTGCTTATGTCATATATCGGTTCATTGCCGATATATACATATGTTAGTCAGACGTTACAAATAGTTTCATTGATAGCTGTAATTGTAATGCGCTAGGAAAACATACTTATTGTATATTTATCTGTGTTACGTTCATCTATCTCGATCCTGCTATTTTCTGACTATCCTGTCCTGTCTTTGTGAGGCACGCCATCGCCGCATCGCATTGGCTGCCTCATTCCAGTCTGTCTGGTTTTGGACGCTTGCTGTCGCTAAGTAGCCGCTAGCTAGCAAGCGTTCATTCTGTCTACCTGTCCTGATCTCCTCAGTTCTGGTTTGTGCGCTCAGCGCTACTTTGCGCTGAGACGTTATAACGAAAGCATTGTTTGTGGCTGTCAGATCTGCACCGGCTCTGTGCGCCACAATCTCCTATTGGAGTCAGTCCTCCCCTCCACTATACTAGGGATAGCCTGTTTCGTGGTGCTAGTGTGTGTACCTCCTCCACGCCAGCTCATGCGTTGCATGCTGACTGTGGAGAATACACCACCAAGCCTTACACTTCCCTTGCCTGTCATAGGTAGCTACAGGTGCCCCTCAGTATTAAATGACACCGGAGGCAAAAATAAACTAATGAAATAAACAATGGTATCTATCTTCCTTCTCCTAAAAATGACTTTTTAAGATATTCCACAGTTTTATTTTATGTTTAAATCTACGTTTTAACTGTTTTATTGTTTTTGCTCAATGACACATTCATTGCAGTATGCCAGTGCTAAAATCTATGAACTATTGACCCTTTTTATCTCTTTCCTACTCAGCCACTTACATACCTGATATTTAACTCTTTCAGACAGAGAAAGTGTTGCACAGTGTGGCACTGTTCTTAGTGAAGCGCATGGTAATTGGCTGCCAGTGTAGCCATGCAGCTACTCTGAAGAGGAGTGAGGAGGACCTGTCCCGCCACCAGAAACAGGTAATATATAACACTGCACTGCATTTGCTGACAGGAGAAGGACCCCTTAGCCCTTATGCTCTACCTAATAGGGGGTCAGGGGGTATGTCTGGGCCTGGAGGGCACCTATCTACTATGACTTGTGGGGAGGGGTGCCCATCCAGGAGATCATTGCTGGGGGGACTAGCACATCTTAGTTATGCACCTGGAATTATGATGAATTTTCAGATTGATTGTCATTTTTTTTTTAAACTGACCAATGTATCACACGTGTGTGTTCAATGTTTCCCCAATTATAAAAAGAATTGATTGGAAACTCCCCCAAAATTGTTTGGGGGTACAAATATAGAAATCTTCAATCTCTCCCACACTATTCTATTTCCAGAAATAAATATTATCAGAATGTTCCACCACTGCCAGACAAAAATATAGAATAAAATGTATATTTTATAATAATTCTAATTTGAAAAACAAAACAAAAAAAACAAAACACTAAATTCCTCTATAAAACTGATTGTTTTTAATGGAAATAATGGGAAAATCAAATGTTTTATTGAATCACGTGTGGCCACCTTAAAGAGGAACTCCAGTGAAAATAATGTAATAAAAAAGTGCTTCATTTTTACATTTATTACATGGTGACAGTTTTTTTTTGGCAGTTGGAAACAGCTGTAAACAGCTATTTCCCACAATGCAGCAAGTTTCACAGACAGGAAACTGCCAAGAGTACGTACTCAGAATTTCTTTGTGGGAGGGGTTTCACCACAATATCAGCCATACAGCGCCCCCTGATGGTCTGTTTGTGAAAAGGAATAGATTTCTCATGTAAAAGGGGGTATCAGCTACTGATTGGGATAAAGTTTAATTCTTGGTCGGAGTTTCTCTTTAAGTGTAGTAGTTGGGAAGCAAACGGGAAACAGTTTCCTGTACCTGCATTTTAAGTCAAAGCCATAAACGGTATCAGATCATTGTAGCCGCAAAATTAAGTAATAGTGAAGAAATGAGGTTCTCTAGCCATTTTCATGATATAGCCGTAAAAAAATAACGGGTGCCTATTTCACTGCTAACAAGGAAGTCTATGGTGGTGCCCTTAATTACACAGGCAGCACAGGCGCTGTTGGGGGGGAGGGGGGGGGAAGAGGGGGGGGGGGAGAAGTGGGGAAGCACACAAAACACCTGAACTGTTTTATCACTCCACACGGGTGAGTCGGGGGAAGGTGGATGTCAAAGCCTGCAGAATTTTACTGGGGGGAGCTGTTGGTTTAAGTTATGCCCCTGAATCACACACATACACTTATGTGGGGGTAGGGAAGGGGGGGGTGCAGGTAACCAGGTAACAGGGAAGTACTGGGCGCCCAGGAAGTTCCCAGAGCTCTCCAGGAAGATAAAACCAGTAATGAATTATAATTGCATTATTGATCAGGGAGCAATCTGGGGTTGATTTCCCATATTCATAAGTATACTTATCCTTTAATAAGGCCGAGTGTATTCTGGTCAGAATTTTTAGGGCTGTAGCAAAATTGCTTATAAATGTTTTAAAGCAGCCGTGATATATTGAAGTGGTCAAAGAGAGGCAGCGTAATTTCTAAACCCTTAGCTTATTTTTAATTTATAGTCCTTGGAAAAAGAAGAAAAAAAGAGAGAGAGCGAGAGTGGAAGGCCCAATCATTTATGTGCCCAGGCAAGAGCAATACATCTCTATAAAAGAACGGTGATATATTCGTGTTTCCAGTTTAATGTGCTGCTCGCTGCCCCTGTGCGTTCTGATTCATTGGAGAGCAGCAATCACCGCGACAGTGGCTGTTCCTCAGTTTCCATCAGCGACAACTAAAGGCCAATTCAAGGTTGCGGTGGGTCATGAATTTAACACAGAGGCTGATAGAACAATTTCCCCTCTGCTTGACGTTATCTGTAGGACGCGGCGGGACTAGTCGTTTGGCTTTATAGAAGTTATTTATATTTGCCTGCATTTCCTCTCTGTTGCGACGGGGAAGGTGGGAGCACCGTGTATTTTGGGTCAAGGCAAGAGCACAGCCAAGCCAAATTATTTGGCCAGGGAATGGAAACCAGCGGCCTTGAACTGGTTATTCATTCCATCCGTTAAGCAGTCGTGAGCTGCGACGTGCATTGTGCTATTGTGCTGCCGTGCCTGGCTGACAGCCGCTGTATACGGAGCAGGCTTGGCGGTGTCGTTTTATTTGGCTTGAATTATGGATGAGCATGAAACAAAAATGACACATTGCAACACAGAATGTACAGGAGAAGAAATTAATGAAAGTCGACTGGACAAAATAAGCTCTATCTTTTATCTGTTGTCAAAACAATAAGAATCCAACTGTCTTCCAAGCAAAACAGATATGCAGATGTGTACCCCGAAAAGGCTAGTTTATTTATTGGTGCATAGTGCCCAACTGTCCCTTTCTCAGGGGGGCAGTCCCTTTGGTAACTAAATCCCTCTTTCTTCTTCATTTGTCCCTCTATCAGAACTGATATACAGATTTATGTATATGTTACGGCCAGAACCCGAAGTGTGGCCACTTCTAGTTCTGGCCGGCCACTTCGGGTTCTGGCCGGCCAATATGCGAAGTGGCCGCAGCGCTGCGGCCAATGTGAGAAATGGAATGTTTACAGCCGTCTCGCCCGGCCAAATTGATGACAAACTTGCTTAATTTTAATGAAATGTAGCCGGCGGCAATGTCATAGAATAGATGAAGCCGCCGGCTTTCGCGCACTGCCTCTCCCCGATCCCCCCCTCCCTCCTCTCGCCGCCGCCTCCCATTACAATACGTAGCAGCCGGGCGGGGACATGCAGCCGGAGAGTCGTTCGTCGCAGCAGGGGCAGCAGAGCGGGGGAGGCTGCAGACATCGCTTCTGCCAGCACCCCGCTCTGCAGGAACGGCAGGATTCCCCTGCCGCGACGAACGACTCTCCGGCTGCATGTCCCCGCCCGGCTGCTATGTATTGTAATGGGAGGCGGGGAGAGGAGGGAGGGTGGATCGGGGAGAGGCAGTGCGCGAAAGCCGGCGGCTTCATCTATGACATTGCCGCCGGCTACATTTCATTACAATTAAGCATCATCAATTTGGCCGCGGCGAGACGGCGTCAACAAAACATTTCTCACATTGGCCGCAGCGCTGCGGCCACTTCGCGCATTGGCCGGCCAGAACCCGAAGTGGCCGGCCAGAACTAGAAGTGGCCACACTTCGGGTTCTGGCCGTAACATATATATGTTTTTTTTTCCTACTGAAAAATGTGTTCATTTGACAGTAAACATTATTCCCATCCTTCAACCCCTTCCAATCCTATGTCGGTCTATGTCCAACATTGGCCTTTTCCTATATAGGGTATAAGTGTCTACAGTCCTGGCCAAAAGTTTTGAGACTGTCAAAAATATTGGAAATTAGAAAAGTTGGTGTTTAAGTTTTTATAATAGCAATTTGCATATAGTCCAGAATGTTATGAAGAGTGTTCAGATGAACTGCATAGTCCTTCTTTGCGATGAAAATTAATTGAATCCCAAAAAAAACCTTTCCACTGCATTTCATTGCTGTCATTAAAGCACATGCTGAGATCATTTCAGTAATCGTCTTGTTAACTCTGGTGAGAATGTTGACGAGCACAAGGCTGAGATCATTATGTCAGTCTGATTGGGTTAGAATGGCAGACTTGACATGTTAAAAGGAGGTCGATGCTTGAAATCATTGATCTTCCATTGTTAACCATGGTGACCAGCAAAGAAACTCATGTAGCCAACATTGCGCTGAATAAAAATGGCTTCACAGGCAAGGATATTGTGGCTACCAAGATTGCACCTAAATCAACAATTTATAGGATTATCAACAACTTCAAGGAAAAGGTTCAATTCTTGTTAAGAAGGCTTCAGGGCATCCAAGAAAGTCCAGCAAGCGCGAGGAGCATCTCCTAAAGAGGATTCAGCTGCGGGATCAGAGTGCAACCAGTGCAGAGGTTGCTCAGGAATGGAAACAGGCAGGTGTGAGCACACCTGCACGCACAGTGAGGCAAAGACTTTTGGAAGATGGCCTGGTGTCAAGAAGGGCAGCAAAGAAGCCACTTCTCTCCTAAAAAATCAGGGACAGATGATCTTCTGCAGAAAGTATGGGAAATGGACTGCTGAGGACTGGGGCAAAGTCATATCTTCCAATGAAGCCCTTTCCGATTATTTGGGGCATCTGCAAAAAGGCTTGTCAGGAGAAGAAAAGTTGAGCGCTACCATCAGTCCTGTATCATGCCAACAGTAAAGCATCCTGAGACCATTCGTGTGTGGGGTTGCTTCTCATCCAAGGGAGTGGGCTCACTCACAATTTTGCCAAAAAAACACAGCCATGAATAAAGAATGGTACCAAAACACCCTCCAACAGCAACTTCTTCCAACAATCCAACAACAATTTGATGAAGAACAATGCATTTTACAGAAAGATGGAGCACAGTGTCATAAGGCAAAAGTGATAACTAAGTGGCTCGGGGACCAAAACGTTGAAATTTGGGTCCATGGCCTGGAAACTCCCCAGATCTTATCCCATTGAGAACTTGTGGTAATTCCTCAAGAGGCGGGTGGACAAACAAAAACCAACCAATTCTGAAAAACTCAAAGAAGTGATTATGAAAGAATAGGTTGCTATCAGTCAGGATTTGGCCCAGAAGTTGATTGAGAGCATGCCCAGTCGAATTGCAGAGGTCCTGAGTAGTGTTGGGCGAACATCTAGATGTTCGGGTTCGGGCCGAACAGGCCGAACATGTCCGCGATGTTCGGGTGTTCGACCCGAACTCCGAACATAATGGAAGTCAATGGGGACCCGAACTTTTGTGCTTTGTAAAGCCTCCTTACATGCTACATACCCCAAATTTACAGGGTATGTGCACCTTGGGAGTGGGTACAAGAGGAAAAAAAAATTTAGCAAAAAGAGCTTATAGTTTTTGAGAAAATCGATTTTAAAGTTTCAAAGGGAAAACTGTCTTTTAAATGCGGGAAATGTCTGTTTTCTTTGCACAGGTAACATGCTTTTTGTCGGCATGCAGTCATAAATGTAATACATATAAGAGGTTCCAGGAAAAGGGACCGGTAATGCTAACCCAGCAGCAGCACACGTGATGGAACAGGAGGAGGGTGGCGCAGGAGGAGAAGGCCACGCTTTGAGACACAACAACCCAGGCCTTGCATGAGGACAAGAAGCGTGCGGATAGCATGCTTTGTACCACCATGCAGTCATAAATGTAATAAAGATAAGTGGTTCAATAAACAGGGACCACGCGGCAACGCTAACCCAGCAGCAGCACACGTGATGGAACAGGAGGAGGCGCAGGAGGAGAAGGCCACGCTTTGTGAGACACAACAACCCAGGCCTTGCATGAGGACAAAAAGCGTGCGGAGAGCATGCTTTGTACCGCCATGTAGTCATAAATGTAATAAAGATAAGAGGTTCAATAAACAGGGACCACGCGGCAACGCTAACCCAGCAGCAGCAGCAGCAGCAGCACACGTGATGGAACAGGAGGAGGCGCAGGAGGAGAAGGCCACGCTTTGTGAGACACAACAACCCAGGCCTTGCATGAGGACAAAAAGCGTGCGGATAGCATGCTTTGTACCGCCATGTAGTCATAAATGTAATAAAGATAAGAGGTTCCATAAACAGGGACCGGCAACGGTAACCCAGCAGCAGCAGCAGCAGCAGCAGCACACGTGATGGAACAGGAGGAGGCGCAGGAGGAGAAGGCCACGCTTTGTGAGACACAACAACCCAGGCCTTGCATGAGGACAAAAAGCGTGCGGATAGCATGCTTTGTACCGCCATGTAGTCATAAATGTAATAAAGATAAGAGGTTCAATAAACAGGGACCACGCGGCAACGCTAACCCAGCAGCAGCAGCAGCAGCAGCACACGTGATGGAACAGGAGGAGGCGCAGGAGGAGAAGGCCACGCTTTGTGAGACACAACAACCCAGGCCTTGCATGAGGACAAAAAGCGTGCGGATAGCATGCTTTGTACCGCCATGTAGTCATAAATGTAATAAAGATAAGAGGTTCCATAAACAGGGACCACGCGGCAACGGTAACCCAGCAGCAGCAGCAGCAGCAGCAGCACACGTGATGGAACAGGAGGAGGCGCAGGAGGAGAAGGCCACGCTTTGTGAGACACAACAACCCAGGCCTTGCATGAGGACAAAAAGCGTGCGGATATAGCAGCAATGCTTTTTGCCGCCATGCAGTCATAAATGTAATACAGATGAGAGGTTCAATAAACAGGGACCGGAAACGCTAAACCATCCCAGATGTTCATCGGTCATGTTACTTGGTTGGGGTCCAGGAGTGTTGCGTAGTCGTTTCCAATCCAGGATTGATTCATTTTAATTTGAGTCAGACGGTCTGCATTTTCTGTGGAGAGGCGGATACGCCGATCTGTGATGATGCCTCCGGCAGCACTGAAACAGCGTTCCGACATAACGCTGGCTGCCGGGCAAGCCAGCACCTCTATTGCGTACATTGCCAGTTCGTGCCAGGTGTCTAGCTTCATGCCCGGTTTCAGGTCCAGCGGTGCCAGCCACAAATCCGTCTGTTCCTTTATTCCCCTCCAAATTTCCTCCCCTGTGTGCTGCTTATCCCCAAGGCAGATCAGCTTCAGCAACGCTTGCTGACGCATGCCAACAGCTGTGCTGTACTGCTTCCACGATCCTACTGCTGCTGGTGCTGGGTTAGCATTTCCGGATGAGGTACAGCTTTGAGATGCGTTGGAGGAGAAGGAGTCAGAGAGGTAGGTGCTGGTAGCAGGTGAGGAATCGCTGCCAGGCTCCACAAGGTTCACCCAGTGCGCGGTAAGGGAGATGTATCGACCCTGGCCGAACGCACTCGTCCAGGTGTCAGTGGTGAGGTGAACCTTGCAGGCAACGGCATTCTTCAAGCTTCGGGTTATTTAGCTGACCACGTGCTCATGCAACTCAGGCACTGCAGAGCGCGCAAAGTGGTAGCGGCTGGAAACAACGTAACGTGGGATGGCCACTGACATCATGCCCTTGAAGCTGTTTGTCTCCACCACTCGATATGGCAGCATTTCGCAGGCCAGAAGCTTGGCTATGCTGGCTGGCTGTTACTGCCACGGCCCGGGGGTCATTTGCTGGCAATTTCCTCTTGTGCTCAAACATCTCAGAGACAGACAACTCAACCGTAGCGCTGCACACCGAAGGGCTGTTGGTTGTTGTGTTTGATGAACACTGGGAGACCTCAAGAGTAGTGTTGGGCGAACAGTGTTCGCCACTGTTCGGGTTCTGCAGAACATCACCCTGTTCGGGTGATGTTCGAGTTCGGCCGAACACCTGACGGTGCTCGGCCAAACCGTTCGGCCATATGGCCGAACTAAGAGCGCATGGCCGAACGTTCCCCGAACGTTCGGCTAGCGCTGTGATTGGCCGAACGGGTCACGTGGTTCGGACCCGAACGCGCTCTGATTGGCCGAACTGTCACGTGGTTCGGGTAAATAAATACCCGAACCACGTCATATCTCCGCCATTTGTCTGTGGGTTTAGCTTTGGGTAGGCAGGCAGGGTAGTTCGCGCTCCAGCCACGCTAGCCAGGGTCCCCCCCAGTCATTGTGTGTCGCTGCTGGGAACAGTAGTACACCGCTCGTTCAGCCACACTATATAGCATTCTGTGTACTGTTCTGTGTCTGCTGGGAACAGTAGTACACCGCTCGTTCAGCCACACTATATAGCATTCTGTGTACTGTTCTGTGTCTGCTGGGAACAGTAGTACACCGCTCGTTCAGCCACACTATATAGCATTCTGTGTACTGTTCTGTGTCTGCTGGGAACAGTAGTACACCGCTCGTTCAGCCACACTATATAGCATTCTGTGTACTGTTCTGTGTCTGCTGGGAACAGTAGTACACCGCTCGTTCAGCCACACTATATAGCATTCTGTGTACTGTTCTGTGTCTGCTGGGAACAGTAGTACACCGCTCGTTCAGCCACACTATATAGCATTCTGTGTACTGTTCTGTGTCTGCTGGGAACAGTAGTACACCGCTCGTTCAGCCACACTATATAGCATTCTGTGTACTGTTCTGTGTCTGCTGGGAACAGTGGTACACCGCTCGTTCAGCCACACTATATAGCATTCTGTGTACTGTTCTGTGTCTGCTGGGAACAGTGGTACACCGCTCGTTCAGCCACACTATATAGCATTCTGTGTACTGTTCTGTGTCTGCTGGGAACAGTAGTACACCGCTCGTTCAGCCAGACTATATACCATTGTTTACTGACACTATATAGCAGACTATATAGCATTGTGTGTACACCGCTCAGCCAGACTATATACCATTGTTTACTGACACTCTGTGTACACCGCTCAGCCAGACTATATACCATTGTTTACTGCCACTCTGATTCTGCTGGGAACAGTAGTACACCGCTCGTTCAGCCACACTATATAGCATTCTGTGTACTGTTCTGTGTCTGCTGGGAACAGTAGTACACCGCTCGTTCAGCCACACTATATAGCATTCTGTGTACTGTTCTGTGTCTGCTGGGAACAGTAGTACACCGCTCGTTCAGCCACACTATATAGCATTCTGTGTACTGTTCTGTGTCTGCTGGGAACAGTAATACACCGCTCGTTCAGCCACACTATATAGCATTCTGTGTACTGTTCTGTGTCTGCTGGGAACAGTGGTACACCGCTCGTTCAGCCACACTATATAGCATTCTGTGTACTGTTCTGTGTCTGCTGGGAACAGTAGTACACCGCTCGTTCAGCCACACTATATAGCATTCTGTGTACTGTTCTGTGTCTGCTGGGAATAGTGGTACACCGCTCGTTCAGCCACACTATATAGCATTCTGTGTACTGTTCTGTGTCTGCTGGGAACAGTAGTACACCGCTCGTTCAGCCACACTATATAGCATTCTGTGTACTGTTCTGTGTCTGCTGGGAATAGTGGTACACCGCTCGTTCAGCCACACTATATAGCATTCTGTGTACTGTTCTGTGTCTGCTGGGAACAGTAGTACACCGCTCGTTCAGCCACACTATATAGCATTCTGTGTACTGTTCTGTGTCTGCTGGGAACAGTAGTACACCGCTCGTTCAGCCACACTATATAGCATTCTGTGTACTGTTCTGTGTCTGCTGGGAACAGTAGTACACCGCTCGTTCAGCCACACTATATAGCATTCTGTGTACTGTTCTGTGTCTGCTGGGAACAGTAGTACACCGCTCGTTCAGCCACACTATATAGCATTCTGTGTACTGTTCTGTGTCTGCTGGGAATAGTGGTACACCGCTCGTTCAGCCACACTATATAGCATTCTGTGTACTGTTCTGTGTCTGCTGGGAATAGTGGTACACCGCTCACCCGTCACTGTATAGCATTGTGCTCTGTGTCGCTGCTGGGAATAGTGGTACTGTATAGCATTTCTGTACTGCCACTGTACTGCTGCCAGTCAGCGTGTACTGTAAGGATAAGTGAAATGAGGAAGAAATCCGGTGAAAGAGGGAGGGGCAAGGGAAGAGGTGTTTCCCCTGACGGTTCACGTACAGGCCACAGGGGAGCACCCAAGAAAACCCACTCAATACCGCCCATGTTGTCCAGGACAACAACCCTCACAAATCCAAAAGAACAGGACCAGATAATTACTTGGATGACCTCTCAAGCGTCCAGCAGTGGGTTAAGCAGCACCAGCACATCACGCACGAGGTCCGAGTCCTCAGCCAGTTACAAGGAGCCAGTGGGCACAAAGCTGACACAACCGGCAGCGACACCACGCACACAACTGCCAGATAACCAGTCCGATGAATTACCTCAGGACACAATGGGGTATTCGCAGGAGCTATTCCCAGCCCAACAAACTTCCACCTTTCAAAGGTCAATGGAGGAACAGCCAGAAATGTTGTGCCTGGATTCACAACCGTTAACTGTGGGAAATGCACCGCGCACTGAAATACAAGGCGAGTCCGAAGAGGACTCGGAAACCCAAATCCCAGAGCAATTTGGGCAGGAGGGGTTGCAATTGCAGGAGGTCGGCCGACAAGATCTGGAAGACGACGTTGGAGTGTGCTGCGCAGAGGTTGTTGTGGGGAGCTCTACTCCACGGCGGTGGCCCACAATGACATATGACGAGTTTGAGGAGATGGAAGAGGAGGGTATGGACAATGTGGACAGAGACCCAGATTTTGTTTGTGAACGAGAACATCGCCGTCGTAGCAGCAGCACAGATGAGTCTGTTGAAGAACACACTGCTGCACGAGTTCGCCTTGTGCCACAAGGTAGGCGGCGCGCAATTTCAGGCACCACAAGCGTGGAAGTTCAAGTGAGAGGCAAAAGAGGAGCAAACAGAAATCGCCAGCAAGGAGGCAGGTGCTCCAAAGTCTGGGCTTTCTTTGAAGACTGCACTGAGGATGTTACCATGGCGATTTGCAAGGTGTGCAAGACCCGCCTGAGCAGGGGGAAAAATATTAACAACCTCTCCACCACCAGCATGAGCCGTCACATGCTATCCAAACATCCCACTCTTTGGGCAAACGCGTCAGGACAGGGTACCAGAAACAACACTGCCTCCCTTGGGTTCACCAGACCCGCCTCAGCAGCAGCAGTAGCCCAGCCATTGCGTGGTTCACAACATTCACAAACATCAGACGACGCTGACACTGTCACTTTCCGGAGTAGTGCTCTTGAGGTCTCCCAGTGTTCATCAAACACAACAACCAACAGCCCTTCCGTGTGCAGCGCTACGGTTCAGTTGTCTGTGTCGGAGATGTTTGAGCGCAAGAGGAAATTGCCAGCAAATGACCCCCGGGCCGTGGCAGTAACAGCCAGCATAGCCAAGCTTCTGGCCTGCGAAATGCTGCCATATCGATTGGTGGAGACAAACAGCTTCAAGGGCATGATGTCAGTGGCCATCCCACGTTACGTGGTTCCCAGCCGCTACCACTTTGCACGCTCTGCAGTGTCTGAGTTGCATGAGCACGTGGTCAGCAAAATAACCCGAAGCTTGAAGAATGCCGTTGCCTGCAAGGTTCACCTCACCACTGACACCTGGACGAGTGCGTTCGGCCAGGGTCGATACATCTCCCTTACCGCGCACTGGGTGAACCTTGTGGAGCCTGGCAGCGATTCCTCACCTGCTACGGCACGGGTGTTGCCCACGCCACAAACAGCTGCACCGCCGTCCCTCCCACTGGATAACAACAGCAGCACCTACCTCTCTGACTCCTTCTCCTCCAACGCATCTCAAAGCTGTACCTCATCCGGAAACGCTAACCCAGCAGCAGTAGGATCGTGGAAGCAGTGCAGCACAGCTGTTGGCATGCGTCAGCAAGCGTTGCTGAAGCTAATCTGCCTTGGGGATAAGCAGCACACAGGGGAGGAAATTTGGAGGGGAATAAAGGAACAGACGGATTTGTGGCTGGCACCGCTGGACCTGAAACCGGGCATGGTTGTGTGTGATAATGGGAGTAATCTCATTCGCGCTTTAAGGTTGGCTAAGCTGACACACATCCCTTGCCTGGCGCACGTGATGAACCTAGTAGTTCAGCGGTTCCTGAGGACATACCCAGGCGTGCCCGATCTGCTGTTGAAGGTGCGTCGAGTGTCCAAACATTGTAGAAATTCCAGTACTGCTTCGGGGGCACTCGCCAAGATGCAGGAGCGCTTCAATCTCCCCCACCATCGCTTGCTGTGTGATGTCCCTACGCGCTGGAATTCTACGCTGCACATGCTAGCCCGCTTTTGCGTGCAGAAGAGTGCAGTGGTCCAGTACATGACGGCGCAGTACCGAGGCGCATCCGGCCAGCTGCCAAGCTTCTGTGGATCCGATTGGGCCAACATGTTGGACCTCTGCCAAGTCCTCCAAAATTTTGAGCAATCCACGTTGCTTGTGAGCAGTGACAACTCTTCAGTCAGCATTACCATACCACTGCTGTGTTTACTGAAGAGGTCGATGTTAAAAATCAAGGAAACAGCTGTCATGATGCAACTGGGGGAATCTGAAGGAGAAAACGATCAGCGTGATGGTACCAACATCAGGCCATCCGCCTCAGGGAACGCTGGCCCCAGCAGCTATGACGAAGAAGAGGAGGAGGAACAGCTGGAGTTGGAGCAGGAATTTCATGCCACCACTGACGAGGGCCAGAGCGGTGCACGTTGGACTTCCACAATTCAACGCGAATGGTCAGCAGAAGCAGACCAGGAGGAAGGTGACGACTATGATGCATCACAACAACTATCACAACGCTCACAAGAGGATGATGAGGATTCTGGTAGGACTCTGGCACACATGGCTCAATTCATGCTAGACTGCATTGAACGTGACCCACGCATTGTGCGCATTCTGGACAACACCAATTACTGGGTTTATACCCTTCTGGATCCACGGTACAAACACAATGTTCCAAAACTGCTTGAAGAAAGAGTCAGACAGGTCAAAATGGAAGAATACCAGCAGGCCCTTGTGGAGACTTTAGAGAGGAGATTGACATCCTCCCCCTCCTCTAGCCAGTTGTACGCAGACAGACTGACTTCCGCAAACCCAGGACGACCAGGAGGGCAGCAAACAACGCAAGCCGCAGCTAGTACCCAAAAGGGAATGGTATCGGCAGTGTCCTTGGAGTGGGAAAATTTTCTGACACCCATGCAGCCGCAGCCCACTGAACAGCAAGCGTGCAGATCCACCTCCAACACCGATCGCCTGGAGAAGATGGTCAAGGACTACATGTCAGATGGCGTAGCTGTGTCGAACCATCCATCTGCACCCTTCAACTATTGGGTATCGAAGCTAGACACCTGGCACGAACTGGCAATGTACGCAATAGAGGTGCTGGCTTGCCCGGCAGCCAGCGTTATGTCGGAACGCTGTTTCAGTGCTGCCGGAGGCATCGTCACAGATCGGCGTATCCGCCTCTCTACAGAAAATGCAGACCGTCTGACTCAAATTAAAATGAATCAATCCTGGATTGGAAATGACTACGCAACACTCCAGGACCCCAACCAAGTAACATGACCAATGAACATCTGGGATGGTGTTGCGTTTCCGGGCCCTGTTTATTGAACCTCTCATCTGTATTACATTTATGACTGCATGGCGGTACAAAGCCTGCTATCCGCACGCTTCTTGCCCTCATGCAAGGCCGGGGTTGTTGTGTCTCACAAAGCGTGGCCTTCTTCTCCTCCTGCGCCACCCTCCTCCTGTTCCATCACGTGTGCTGCTGCTGGGTTAGCGTTGCCGCGTGGTCCCTGTTTATTGAACCACTTATCTTTATTACATTTATGACTGCATGGCGGTACAAAGCATGCTATCCGCACGCTTCTTGCCCTCATGCAAGGCCTGGGTTGTTGTGTCTCACAAAGCGTGGCCTTCTCCTCCTGCGCCTCCTCCTGTTCCATCACGTCTGCTGCTGCTGGGTTAGCGTTGCCGCGTGGTCCCTGTTTATTGAACCACTTATCTTTATTACATTTATGACTGCATGGCGGTACAAAGCCTGCTATCCGCACGCTTCTTGCCCTCATGCAAGGCCGGGGTTGTTGTGTCTCACAAAGCGTGGCCTTCTTCTCCTCCTGCGCCACCCTCCTCCTGTTCCATCACGTGTGCTGCTGCTGGGTTAGCGTTACCGGTCCCTTTTCCTGGAACCTCTTATATGTATTACATTTATGACTGCATGCCGACAAAAAACATGTTACCTGTGCAAAGAAAACAGACATTTCCCGCATTTAAAAGACAGTTTTCCCTTTGAAACTTTAAAATCGATTTTCTCAAAAACTATAAGCTCTTTTTGCTAATTTTTTTTTCCTCTTGTACCCACTCCCAAGGTGCACATACCCTGTAAATTTGGGGTATGTGGCATGTAAGGAGGCTTTACAAACCACAAAAGTTCGGGTCCCCATTGACTTCCATTATGTTCGGAGTTCGGGTCGAACACCCGAACATCGCGGCCATGTTCGGCCTGTTCGGCCCGAACCCGAACATCTAGATGTTCGCCCAACACTACTCAAGAGCACTAGTCCGGAAAGTGACAGTGTCAGCATCGTCTGATGTTTGTGAATGTTGTGAACCACGCAATGGCTGGGCTACTGCTGCTGCTGAGGCGGGTCTGGTGGTGAGTCTGGTGAACCCAAGGGAGGCAGTGTTGCTGGTGGTACCCTGTCCTGCCGCGTTTGCCCACAGAGTGGGATGTTTGGATAGAATGTGGCGGCTCATGCTGGTGGTGGAGAGGTTGTTAATACTTTTCCCCCTGCTCAGGCGGGTCTTGCACACCTTGCAAATCGCCATGGTAACATCCTCAGTGCAGTCTTCAAAGAAAGCCCAGACTTTAACTGGCTGAGGACTCGGACCTCGTGCGTGATGTGCTGGTGCTGCTTAACCCACTGCTGGACGCTTGAGAGGTCATCCAAGTAATTATCTGGTCCTGTTCTTTTGGATCTGTGAGGGTTGTTGTCCTGGACAACATGGGCAGTATTGAGTGGGTTTTCTTGGGTGCTCCCCTGTGGCCTGTACGTGAACCGTCAGGGGAAACACCTCTTCCCTTGCCCCTCCCTCTTTCACCGGATTTCTTCCTCATTTCACTTATCCTTAAAGTACACGCTGACTGGCAGCAGTACAGTGGCAGTACAGAAATGCTATACAGTGGTGGGTGAGCGGTGTACCACTATTGTCAGCAGTGACACAGAGCACAATGCTATACAGTGGCGGGTGAGCGGTGTACTACTGTTCCCAGCAGACACAGAGTGGAAGTAAACACAATGCTATATAGTGTGGCTGAGCCGTGTACACAGAGTGGCATTAAACACAATGCTATATAGTCTGCTATATAGTCACCCCGAACAGGGTGATGTTCTGCAGAACCCGAACAGTGGCAAACACTGTTCGCCCAACACTACTGGGAGGGAACGCAGATTTTAGTACCTAAACACACGATACAACATGTTTTCCGGGGTCGGACTCTGAGGCACATACAGATGGTCCCGATCATCATCCTCATCATACAACTCTTCTCCTGAGTCTGACCCACCCACCACCTCTGCCACCCCAACATCCCCAGACACAGACCCCTCATCGTCCTCAACATTAACTTGGGATGCTGGCCTGAGCCAGACCTCCTCCTCCACATCAGGCCCCATCATCTCCTCAATGGCAGCCCTCATTAATCGCTCTGGCGACGGACTGATGGACACAACGTTCTCCTCCGGGGAGGGCTGCTGCTGACCACTGGCTGCTGGGGTGGATGTTATAGCTTGCGTGGGGCGTTGGCTGTTGCTGTTGTTGGGAGTGCTGCTCACAGCGGAGGTCTCTGGGGAACTCATGTTGAGCTCATATAGTGGTTGACGGTGAGTGGAGTATTACTGATCCCAGCAATATACACACTGACTGGCAGAGTACGCAATGCTATATAGTGTGGCTGAGCGGTGTACACAGAGTGGCAGTAAACACAATGCTATATAGTCTGGCTGAGCGAGCGGTGTACTACTGTTCCCAGCAGAATCAGAGTGGCAGTAAACAATGGTATATAGTCTGGCTGAGCGGTGTACACAGAGTGTCAGTAAACAATGGTATATAGTCTGGCTGAGCGAGCGGTGTACTACTGTTCCCAGCAGAATCAGAGTGGCAGTAAACAATGGTATATAGTCTGGCTGAGCGGTGTACACAGAGTGTCAGTAAACAATGGTATATAGTCTGGCTGAGCGAGCGGTGTACTACTGTTCCCAGCAGAATCAGAGTGGCAGTAAACAATGGTATATAGTCTGGCTGAGCGGTGTACACAGAGTGTCAGTAAACAATGGTATATAGTCTGGCTGAGCGGTGTACACACAATGCTATATAGTCTGCTATATAGTGTCAGTAAACAATGGTATATAGTCTGGCTGAGCGAGCGGTGTACTACTGTTCCCAGCAGAATCAGAGTGGCAGTAAACAATGGTATATAGTCTGGCTGAGCGGTGTACACAGAGTTTCAGTAAACAATGGTATATAGTCTGGCTGAGCGGTGTACACAGAGTGTCAGTAAACAATGGTATATAGTCTGGCTGAGCGGTGTACACAGAGTGGCAGTAAACACAATGCTATATAGTCTGGCTGAGCGAGCGGTGTACTACTGTTCCCAGCAGAATCAGAGTGGCAGTAAACAATGGTATATAGTCTGGCTGAGCGGTGTACACAGAGTGTCAGTAAACAATGGTATATAGTCTGGCTGAGCGGTGTACACAGAGTGTCAGTAAACAATGGTATATAGTCTGGCTGAGCGGTGTACACAGAGTGGCAGTAAACACAATGCTATATACTCTGGCTGAGCGAGCGGTGTACTACTGTTCCCAGCAGACACAGAACAGTGAACAGAATGCTATATAGTGTGGCTGAGCGAGCGGTGTACCACTATTCCCAGCAGACACAGAACAGTGAACAGAATGCTATATAGTGTGGCTGAGCGGGCGGTGTACCACTATTCCCAGCAGACACAGAACAGTGAACAGAATGCTATATAGTGTGGATGAGCGAGCGGTGTACCACTATTCCCAGCAGACACAGAACAGTAAACAGAATGCTATATAGTGTGGCTGAGCGAGCGGTGTACCACTATTCCCAGCAGACACAGAACAGTGAACAGAATGCTATATAGTGTGGCTGAGCGAGCGGTGTACCACTATTCCCAGCAGACACAGAACAGTGCACAGAATGCTATATAGTGTGGCTGAGCGAGCGGTGTACCACTATTCCCAGCAGACACAGAACAGTAAACAGAATGCTATATAGTGTGGCTGAGCGAGCGGTGTACCACTATTCCCAGCAGACACAGAACAGTAAACAGAATGCTATATAGTGTGGCTGAGCGAGCGGTGTACCACTATTCCAAGCAGACACAGAACAGTGAACAGAATGCTATATAGTGTGGCTGAGCGAGCGGTGTACCACTATTCCCAGCAGACACAGAGTGGCAGTAAACAGAATGCTATATAGTGTGGCTGAGCGAGGTACACAGAGTGGCAGTAAACAGAATGCTATATAGTGTGGCTGAGCAAGCGGTGTACTACTATTCCCAGCAGACACAGAGTGGCAGTAAACAGAATGCTATATAGTGTGGCTGAGCGAGGTACACAGAGTGGCAGTAAACAGAATGCTATATAGTGTGGCTGAGCAAGCGGTGTACTACTGTTCCCAGCAGTGACACAATGACAGGGGGGACCCTGGCTAGCGTGGCTGGAGCGCGAACTACCCTGCCTGCCTACCCAAAGCTAAACCCACAGACAAATGGCGGAGATATGACGTGGTTCGGGTATTTATTTACCCGAACCACGTGACCGTTCGGCCAATCAGAGCGCGTTCGGGTCCGAACCACGTGACCCGTTCGGCCAATCACAGCGCTAGCCGAACGTTCGGGGAACGTTCGGCCATGCGCTCTTAGTTCGGCCATATGGCCGAACGGTTTGGCCGAGCACCGTCAGGTGTTCGGCCGAACTCGAACATCACCCGAACAGGGTGATGTTCTGCAGAACCCGAACAGTGGCGAACACTGTTCGCCCAACACTAGTCCTGAGAAACAAGGACCAACACTGCAAATACTGACTCTGCATAAATCTCATTTAATTGACAATAAAAGCCTTTGAAACGTATGAAGTACTTATAATTATATTTCAGTACATCACATAAACAACTGAAACAAAGATCTAAAAGCAGTTTAGCAGCAAAATTTGTGAAAAGTAATATTTTTGACAGTCTCAAAACTTTTGGCCAGGACTGTAGGTCTAGGACAGGCATGGGCAAACTTGGCCCTCCAGCTGTTAAGGAACTACAAGTCCCACAATGCATTGCAGGAGTCTGACAGCCACAGTCATGATTTAAAGGCAAATGCATTGTGGGACTTGTAGTTCCGTAACAGCTGGAGGGCCGAGTTTGCCCATGCCTGGTCTAGGAGATAGTGTATAAAAACATAGTGGCTGCCACTAGATGATGCTGTTGAGTATAAAATCTGGCGATGTAGGATACTCTGATTGCCGCCAGACATTTCCAATGCCACTGTGCCCATCATCTCCCATGTCGCTCTGCCGCATTTTCACATCGTGGAGCATTAAAATACCAAAAAATACATAGGGCCTGATTCACAAAGCGGCGCAAACTGTTCAGCACGGGTGTGCTAAACAGTTAGCACGTGAAGTGCCGTTCGCGGACTTTTGCGAGCGCAAAGTGCCACGATTTGCGCGATCGCGGACTTTTTGCGTGCGCAAAACTCCGCGTACGGCACTTCACGTGCTAACTGTTTAGCACACCCGTGCTAAACAGTTTGCACTGCTTTGTGAATCAAGCCCTTAGTGTATTTTCCAAAATGTCCATGTGGGATAGGCTATGCAGGTCAGACTTCAAGACCTATTCGAGTGAGAATTAAAGAGAACCCGAGATGGGGATCTTAGAATGAAAGCTATACACAGAGGCTGGGTCTGGCTATAGTGCCCAGCCTCTGTTGCTAGTTGAATCCCCCCCAGTGGCGTAGGTAAGGAGCTATGGGCCCCGATGCAAGTTTTACAATGGGGCCCCCCCAAGCACTGTATACATAACAATTGATACGGCGCACCAAATTCTGCCAATGGCAACTACAGTGTAAGAAGGGGATGGGGAACAGTTTGTTAATGATAACCGGTATTCAAAGTATCTATAGAAGTGATTATTATGAGCACAGGACCAATAGAGAGCTAATACTGTAGTTGAGGGAGGGCCTAAGGGCCCCGATGCGGTTGCAACCTCTGCAACCCCTATTGCTACGCCCCTGATCCCCCCTAAGTGCCCCCTGCGCTCCACTCTCCCCCATAAATTACGGCCGCGCTCTCGGGCATTGTTTACCTTACTAATGTCACTCACGCCGCTCCCCCCGCCTCCTGCAGAGCGCCGGTCCCCGCCCACGTCCCTTCCCTCCAATCAGCGGCGAGGGAAGGGACGTGGGCGGGGACCGACGCTCTGCAGGAGGCGTGGGAGCGCTGTGAGTGACACTAGTGAGATAAATACAGCCCGCTGCGACACGCTGTGTGTCGCCAGCGCGGCTGTAATTTATGGGGGAGAGCGGAGCGCAGGGGGGACTTAGCAGAGATTCAACTAGCAACAGAGGCTGGGCACTATAGCCAGACCCAGCCTCTGTGTATAGATTTCTTTGTACGATCCCCACCTCGGGTTCTCTTTAATGAACACCACACAGATATTAGATTATACAGAAAACATCATGATGATCCTGACAGAAAGTTTAATTCCTCCATAGGAAAGCATTATTTTGAATGCAAACATATGGTCAGTGATCTAAGCTGGTGTGTGTTGGAGAAAGTTACTACTGGTGAAAGGATGGGGGGCGTAGATGATATGCCGAGTACAGGTGTCCCAAATGGACTAAATGATGACTTTAATATGAAATGATTGTTTGTGACCCCATTGATAAAGGAACTTTATTCCGAAACGCCGCGCCGACTGGGTAATATAGCGGTGTCTCCTCTAGTCACTGTGATTGTTTTACATGCAATTATTACACTCTGGCTCCCTGTTCTATGAACTGTCTGACATCCAGTATCTGTGGACTCAGGCATTGCTCGCTGCTTGTTGTACGACATATAGCTTTAGCTATACCATGTGTGTTATGCTGTTTAGCTTTACCATGTGTGTTATGCTGTTTATATATGTACATGAGTCATGATTCTGGCTCTATATTTTATGTTTACATGTTTGCATTGTACAGATCTTTTTACACTTTTCTGAGTGATTTGCTCAGCTACTTTAATATACACTTTTTTGCATTGAATCTACAAGGTGTGCGTGTCATTCATTGTTTTTTAAAAGGGCATGGGCTTCCCCATGGTACACTTAGCAGCAGTAGTATTTGGCTTGGTGTATCTCTGTAAGGCCAATTGATTTAGTCATGTAGTTTTCACAAAGGTGACTTTATGGACTTTATCATTATATTCCCAGTTTATATAGGTCAGGTTTACTTTGGGGTCACTGTAAGCTTGCCGTATCTCATTAACATGTAAATCTAGAAGTATAACGAAGACTTTAATTTTGCTTAAATGCTGAGAATCGTAATGGCTGCTGTGGGAGACGGCGCTTAATATTCCACCAGGGTATAGCTCTCTCCCTGCCTCTGTCTCGTTAATTTGCACTTCTTCTTTAGATAGGCGACCTGGAAGCTGTACATATTCCCAGTGATTGCCTTTGACAAGGAAAACTGTCAGTACAACAGCACGGGTAATACAGGCGATCACATACACCGAGTGGGGCAGCTCAGGGGGGATATTTCTGAGATAATGAGTGTGATATGTTCAGTTCCACAGCTGGATAGTATTTCATGAGAAACACATGTCCCGACATCTGATCTTAAGAAAACAAATATGGTTGTAGTTTATGGGGAGATAAAAAGTTGAAATAAGAAAGTAGTGGAACGTGACCTCCAGCCTGGTTATCTGAAAATACTCAGTGCAAACACATTAGGGATAAAGAAGAAGAGCTGGCCGATATCTGAGTGGTGGCATAAATATCACTAGGATAGTCAATCTTGCCAACATGATCCAATGGCACCCAGGTCTTCTGATGTATAATTTGCACAGTGGAAGACATGGCAGCGCTTTCAAACAAACCTCATACCTGAATGATTTATCTGCATTGATGAGCAGAGCTCCATAAACTGGACTATATTACACACCTAGCACTCACTACAGGCAAAGAGGGGGGGGGGGGGGGGGGGGTGGAGGTAGTGATTAATCTGCATTGATGGGCAGAGCTCCAGCACCTGGACTATATTACACACCTAGAACTCACTATAGACAAGAAGGGGGGGGGGGGGGGTTAGCTTCAGTGATAATGTGTGCACAAGTTATTACCTAATGGACTTGTAATATAATGTAATATAGTCCAGGTGCTGGAGCTCTGCTCACCAATGCAGATTAATCACTAACACCCCCCCCCCCCCCCCCTCTCTTTGCCTGTAGTGTATGCTAGGTGTGTAATATAGTCCAGTTTCTAAAGTTCTGCTCATCAATGCAGATAAATCATTCAGGTATAAGGTATGTTTGATACTTTGATAGATGTTAAAGGGGAACTTCAGCCTAAACAAACATACTGTCATTAAGTTACACTAGTTATTTTAATTAGAATAGATAGGTAATATAATCTCTTACCCACCCTGTTTTAAAAGAACAGGCAAATGTTTGTGATTCATGGGGGCTGCCATCTTTGTCATGGGGGCAGCCATCTTTTTGGTTGAAAGGAGGTGACAAGGAGCAGGAGACACGGTTCTAACTGTCCTGTGTCCTGATTACCCCTTCCAGCTGCACACGCTAGGCTTCAAATGTCAAATTCAAAATGTAAAAAAAAAAAAAATTGCACCAAAACAGCAGAACGAGAACAACAAAATCAGAAATCCCATCATGCTTTGCACAGCATCAGGGGAAAAAAGCCCGGGCAGTTTTCTTCTGTGCAGCTAAAAATGGGGCTTGTATAAGAGAAACAAAGTTCTGATGCCGTGAAACTGTTAAAGAAACACCAGGCCTTTTCAGTGCTGCTGAGTCGATTTTTAGTCCGGAGGTTCACTTTAATCTATCTGCCCTTATCACAGCCATGTTCATTTGGAATTAAGATAGCTACATTAATGGGCAGTGCCGGGGACAAAGGAGGCGTTTCTAGAGTAATGCTAAATAGGCGTTAATACGGCATACCTCCAGCTTCCGATGAGGCATTATATGACGAAACACGTAGGGGGAAAGCCTGGAGGTACGCTGACGTTCGGAGCTGCGGAGGTGTCGAGTGAAATGACTCTGATCTGAGGTTGCGATCCCCGAACAAGTATAATTTAATTAATTAAAGTGCAGTTTGCAACCCTGTGACCCTGTCCACTAGCTTGGGTGCTGAAGTGCAGTGCTCGCCATAATACAGGTTTCCAAATGCAGGATCCCGAATTTGAACAGCAACACTGACTTTTAGTGAACAATCGTATTTTCAATCAGATTATTCAGATAGTATTTATGAAAACAAAGAAGCTGGTGGGCTTCATCGACCTTGAATGATTATTGTTTATGACGTGTGACATGATGAGATAGACATGGGTATGTACAGTACCAAGCACACAAATAATTATGCTGTGTTCCTTGTTTTTACTTTCTCTGCCTGAAAGAGTTGAAAATCAGGTATGCAAGTGACAGTTTCTGTCTGGGTTGAGATGGGACTGGGTGAGTCTAAAGAGTAACAGTCACTGATAAGGAATTACAACCACAAAACACATTCCTAGCAGAAAATGGGTTCTGAGAGCAGGAAATAGATAAGAAGGGTCAATAGTTCATAGATTTGAGCCAAACTTAAAAAGTAGATTCAAATATGTAAAATAAAACTGTGGTATAGCCAAAACAAGGACATTTTTAGGAGAAGGCCTAAAGGACCTCGTGGCCTACAGTGGGCTGGAGGAAGCCCCAGGTAAGTACCGATTTCGTTTTTATCTACTGCTCAAAGTCCCTTTAACTACTTGCCGACTGCTCCACGCCAATTGGCGTGAGCAGTGCGGCAGCCCCAGGACCGCTGCACGCCCGTTGGCGTGAACAGTGTTCTGTGGGGCTAGCAGGAGATGCGCGCGCACGCTGCACGCGCATCTCCTGCTCGGGGGCGGAGCTCCACCCCGCCTTCAGTCTCCGTGCGGCGATCACCTCTCTGAGACTGTTATACGGCAAAACCACCGTCTATTAGGGCAGTACAGCACTGCGATCTAAGGCAGCGCTGTACTGGGGACAGCCATGTGACACGGCTGTCCCCTCCAGAGTGTCGGCGGTGATTCGCTGTCATAGCCTATGACAGCCGATCACGATGATTGGCCAGCGGGGGGAGGGTGGGCAGGGTATTCAAAAAGAAATAAGAAATACACATTTTTATTTAAAAATAATAATAATATTTATATAAAAAATAAACACTGAAGAGGATGATCAGACCCCACCAACAGGAAGCTCTGTTGGTGGGGGGAAAAGGGGGGGGGGGGTGGATCACTTGTGTGCTGTGTGGCCCTGCAGCTTGGCCTTAAAGCTGCAGTGGCCCTATTAACAAAAAATGGCATGGTCACTAGGGGGGTTTAATACCGCGGTCCTCAAGAGGTTAAAGGAAAATGTGGTTCAGGAACTGAAGCAGGAGGATGAAAATACGCATAGAGTGCAGTTATTTAAAACACTAGAGAATTGAAGAGAAATAGAAGAAAGAAAAGACAAGTGCCTCCAGAAGGCCGCTGACATCATGGATGAGAACTTGAAGACTGTGATCCACAATTTAATCCAGAGCCAGACAGCTGGTGCACAACTGGCACAGTCTGGTCACAGCAATCACGCCCCGCACACTGCTGTGCAGACACCAATTCCACAGCCTGTCTGATTATTCACCCTAAAGTCACTCAGATCGAGCCTCTCCCCAACTAATCCTAGACAGGCTGCAGAGTGTGCACAATGCAAGCTACGGCTACACTGCAAACACTATAGAGATAACTGTCACATGCAATAAAATATTAGTAGTAATATAATATAGCATGATCGCTCAAAAACACTATTTGAAAATTAGATAGCATTTCATCTTTAAAAATTTAGTTTTATCTAAAAAGCTGATATAAGCTGTAATTAAATGTTACCATAATTACCTTCCCAATTCATCCTGCAGTCATTTATGATTTTTCAAATATATCAAATGAATCAGATTTATTTTGATGCCCTGTGACCTTTTTCTGATTAAATGCCCTGGACCTCATCACTCTTTTTGAACCAATTCCCTCTGTCCCTCTTTCTTGTACACATTTGTATGAATAAATGCATTATCCAACTACTTACTGCACCAGGTGCAGTACAACTACATCTTTGGAAAGTTCACTTGTAGTCCCAGGGATGTAAATAGTTGTCTTCAGCTGCGGGCGGCCGTCGCTCACTCCCACGTGTGCTCCTGCGCGGGTACTCATCGCCGCCCGTTAGTGGGGAGAATGAATGGAAACGCAGTTCCCATTCATTAATTTAAAGAGACACTGAAGTGAAAAAAAAAATTATGATGTTATGATTTGTATGTGTAGTACAGTTAAGAAATAAAACATTAAGATCAGATACATCAGTCTAATAGTTTCCAGTACAGGAAGAGTTAAGAAACTCCAGTTGTTATCTCTATGGAAAAAAGCCATTAATCTCTGTGACTTTCAAAGTCGTGGAGAGGGCTGTTATCTGACTTTTATTATCTCAACTGTTAGTTAACTATTTACTTTTCCTCTGGCAGAGGAGAGGTCATTAGTTCACAGACTGCTCTGAAAGAATCATTTTGAATGCTGAGTGTTGTGTAATCTGCACATATTAGAGAATGATGCAATGTTAGAAAACACACTATATACCTGAAAATAAAAATATGAGGATATTTTCTTTGCTGCTAATCTTCTAGTAATTATTCATAGTACACAACCAATTCATTATATCATATTTTTTTTCCGCTTCAGTGTCTCTTTAAGTCCCTGTGTCAATGATCGCCGGCATCAATGAGATACCTGCGTCATTATATCTTCTGGAGTAACATGTTCACGCGTTACTTCCTATTCACATACACTTATAGTACGTGAATAGGAAATAATGCGCAAGGACATCTTGTGGGTAAATAGTAAAATTACATCTAAATACACTTAGTTTAATAAAAATACCCACACTTACAATTAAAATTAACTCCTTCCCTCCCACACTCTCCCATAATACACCAAACTTTTTTTTGCATTAAAAAAAACAAAAACATAAATAGTTAACTTATGGACTGAACTTTTTTATTATGTATGTCAAGAGGGTATATTACTGTGAATTTTGTAATTATGGGCATGTAGTTAGTAATGCACGCAAAACTTAAAAAATGCACCTTTATTTCCAAATAAAATATTGTTGCCATACATTTTACTAAATATTTTAAACTTTGCAATAACCGGGAAAAATGGGCAAATAAAATGGGTGGCTTTTATCCACAGTAGAACATTTTATTTTAAAACTATAATGGCCGAAAACTGAGGAGAAATGATTTTTCTTATTATTCCTATTTAAATGCATTTGGAATAAAATATTTCTTAGCATAATGTACCACCCAAAAGAAAGCCTAATTGGCGGCTAAAAAAAACAAGATAAAGATCATTTAGTTGTGATTAGTAGTGATTAAGTTATTGGTGAATAAAAGGGAGGAGAGCTGAAATATGAAAATTGATCTGGCCCTAAAGGGGAAACACTCCACAGTGGTCAAGTGGTTAAAGGAATACAGAGGTAAAAAAAAATGTATTTTTACTTACCTGGTGCTTCTTCCAATCCCTAGAAATCATTTGTGTCCCTCGCCCCGACTCCTGTCTCCTCTTGGGTCCCGCTGGCAGCCTCTGAAGGTCTTCTGTGCATGCGAAGGCCTCGGGAGCATGCACAGAAGACCCATCAGCGGGTCGATGATCCTTCAGAGGCTGCCAGCGAGACTCAGGAGAAGACCGGACACGTGACTTCCAGGGGCTGAAAGAAGGAGCTGGGAAAAAAGGGCGCAGGCAGCTAGTGGACAAAAAGGGCGCCGCCATTCACTCCCATAATAAATAACGTTTAATGGGCGCAGAGCAGAAAAAAAGGGCGCCGGAGCTAAATAAAGTTTACAAACGGCGCCCGGAGATGTTTAATGATTTATAACTGAGCTTGTGGTGATTTACGTTTATAAAATGCACCCGTGCCGAATAACGTTTATAAAAATACTAAACATATTTATCCTATTTAACTAATTAAAACATTATTTAAAGTTTTATCCCTTACTGTTTTTAAAACATTATTCACAAAAATAAAGCGATCAGTACGTAATGTAAATTGCAATATATTTTTTGGAGTCACAATTTGTAAAACATTATTATCCACATAATAAAGCGATGACTAAGGGGGGTGGTTAGGGTTAGGCATCACCAGGGGGGTCTTAGGTTTAGGCACCACCAGGGGAGTCTTAGGTTTACGCACCACCAGGGGAGTCTTAGGTTTAGGCACCACCAGGGGGGTCTTAGGTTTAGGTACCACCAGGGGGGTCTTAGGTTTAGGCACCACCAGGGGGGTCTTAGGTTTAGGCACCACCAGAGGGGTCTTAGGTTTAGGCACCACCAGGGGGGTCTTAGGTTTAGGCACCACCAGGGGGGTCTTAGGTGTAGGCACCACCAGGGGGGTCTTAGGTTTAGGCACCACCAGGGGGGTCTTAGGTTTAGGCACCACCAGGGGGTCTAGGGGTTAGGGATAGGTACAGGGAGGGTTCTGTGTGAGAGTAGGGTTAGGTATAGTAACATTACAATATAAATCACCAGGGGAGTGGTTAGGGTTAGGCACCACCAGGGGGGTCTTAGGTTTAGGCTCCACCAGGAGGGTCTTAGGTTTAGGCACCACCAGGGGGGTCTTAGGTTTAGGCACCACCAGGGGGGTCTAGGGGTTAGGGATAGGTACAGGGAGGGTTCTGTGTGAGAGTAGGGTTAGGTATAGTTTTACTACAATTTTAGTAATATTTACTAATGTTTTACAACACTTATTACGAACGTACCGTAGTTATATTTATATCATCGTTATAAAGAATATTTTCAGATTTTATTATAAGAACAAACCATAAATGAAGGTTATTCACAATAATATACAATTATAAAAATTAATCATATATTATCGTTATTTTAATAAACGTAATTATAAGTTTCACTTTTGAAACAGGGAAGATTAAAGTTTTCACGATTGCCGATTTCATAAACATTATTTAATGATTTATAAATTTGTTAAACATTATTTGTAAACGAAATATAGCACACTATTTTTATAAACGCTATTAATGATTAATTGTTAATTAGCGTTTACACCCCGCGCCCTTTTTGTCCGGGCACCCTTTTTGTACGTACGCCTGAAAGAAGCCCCAGGCAAGTAAAGATACATTTATTTTTTCACCTCGGAAATCATTTAACTACTTTATAATTTACATTCAGTCTTTAAAATATTGTGTTTCTAATTTTAAAGTCCACTGGGTTTTTCTAATATTCTAATGGCTGTGCTCTTGCTTTGCCGCACTAGAGTAAGACCTTTTTTTCCCCGGACGTCTGAATTGCCTGTTTGGCAAGCAGTTCAGCATCCTGTCTGCCTCTCACGACTGCCATTCAAGTGCAATTAACCACTTTACCCCCGCGCGTACGTATTTCTCCGCCCCTTTTTCCATCCTTTAAAAACCAGGGACGGAGAAACACGTACTTTCCGCGTTCCCGACGCTGCCCGCGCTCCCGCTCGTAAACACGCCGCCCGCCGCTAGTAAACACGCCGCCGCCCGCTCGCCCAGAGATCAATGAACGGGAAAATCCATTCCCGTTCGTTGATCTAAGCCCCGCAATGATCAGCTGCTCTCCTATGGGCAGCGCGATCATTGTGAGAAAAAACTCACGTGCCCAGCCTCCTTATTCTTCCTCCAAGCTTCCGGAAGGAAGCTTGGAGGTCGCATTAAAACAAAAAGTTACTGTCGCCATCTTGTGGCCAAATAGTAAACTACACCCTACACATTTTTCACATACAAATAAATGACTTTTACACATAAAATTAACTCATTACCTCCCACACTCCCCATTTTTTTTTTTTTGTAATTAAAAAAAAAATTAAAAAATGTACAATTAAAAAAAATACATAAATAGTTACCTTAGGGACTGAACTTTTTAAATATTTATGTCAAGAGGGTATAACACTGTTACTTTATAAACTATGGGCTTGTAATTAGGGATGGGCGCAAAACTGAAAAAAATGCACCTTTATTTCCAAATAAAATATTGGCGCCAAACATTGTGATAGGGACATAATTTAAATGGTTTTATAACCGGGACAAAAGGGCAAATACGTTTCATGGGTTTTAATTACAGTAGCATGCATTATTTAAAAACTATAATGGCCGAAAACTGAAAAATAATTATTTTTTTCCCCACATTTTTCCTATTTTCCCATTAAAACACATTTAGAAAAAAATAATTCTTGGCATAATGTCCCACCTAAAGAAAGCCTAATTGGTGGCGAAAAAAACAAGATATAGTTCATTTCATTGCGATAAGTAATAATAAAGTTATAGACGAATGAATGGAAGGAGCGCTGAAAGGTGAAAATTGCTCTGGTGCTCAGGGGGTAAAACCCCTCAGTGGTGAAGTGGTTAAAATGCAGCCAAATCGCAGCGGTTGTAACACGACACTAGTCAAGCGCTGACACGCGGCGGCGTTGCCCGGCATAGAAAAAACGTCTCATGTCACGTCTGACCATGCAACTCCATGGGTGGGGGCTGCCTGTCCACCGCCCATGCTGAGCGTTAGCAAGCCCTCGGCCGGTGGATGGGAGCAGCTGACAGGTGGTGAAAGGGGGCTCCAAAGACTACTAGTACTAAATAATCCCTCTCACCTAAATAGGTGTATGCTCTACATAAGCAAACTTATATTCGAATAGAGGATAACATGTAATGGAGAATACTGAGGGTATTTTGAAAAATGAAAAAAGTCTTTATTACACCAAAAATTGCAGTGCTAGAGTGCCAAGTTCACATCTCATCCAGGATACCATCTGCATGGAGTTGGTTCGTGCTCCCAATTTTTGCATAAGACCACTTTCAGACTTAACCACTTGAAGACGCGGTGTTACACCCCCCTAGTGACCAGGCCATTTTTTTACTAAATGGACCACTGCAGCTTTCAGGCCTTGCTGCAGGAACGCACAACTCAGCACACAAGTGATTCCTCCCCCCTTTTCTCCCCACCAACAGAGCTTTCTGTTGGTGGAGTCTGATTACTCCCCCAATGGTTTTTTTTTTTTTTGATAAATATTTTTCTTCTTATTTTTAAATTAAATTTCCCTCCCTCCCCCTGTCCGCTTATCACAGCGGATCGCTTCTGTGTCCCCCAGGGGGACAGCCGTGTCACACGGCTGTCCCCAGTACACTGCTGACTTAGATCGCAACGCTGTACTGTTAATAGATGGCGGTTTTGCCGTCTAACAGTGGGAGACTGAAGCTGGGAGACTGAAGGCGGTCATTCATGCGGAGATGCACGCGCAATCTACTGCAATCCACGCCCGCAACCATTGTTGTCCTGGGGCTGCCACCGCGTTCACGCCGATTGCCATGGAGCAGTCAGTTAGGGGTTAAAGGGAACCTAAACCCAATAAAAAAGAATCAGTTTCACTTACCTGGGGCTTCTACCAGCCCCCTGCAGCCATCCTGTGCCCTCGACGTCCCTCCTAGATCTTCTGGTCCCCCGCCGCCAGCTAGTTCCATTTTTGCTGACTCGGAGTCAGCGGGCTGCCACGCATATCATTGCACGCGTTACAGGACGCTATAGGCGGTGTCAACACATATCTTTGCACGCGCTGCAGGTGAACGCGTTACCACGTTAATCATTGCACGCGTTACCGCGGTTACACGAGCTATAGAGGGTGTCAACGCGTATCTTTGTACACGTAGCAGGAGCAACAAGTACAAAGATAGGTATTGATACCTGATATAGCGTCCTGTAACCGCGGTAATGCGTGCAATAATACGCGTAGCGGCCCGCCGACTCCGAGTCGGCAAAAACAAAAGTAGCTGGTGGCGGGGGACCAGAGGATCCGGGAGTGATATTGAGGGCACAGGATGGCTGCAGGGGGCTGGTAGAAGCCCCAGGTAAGTGAAACTCGTTTTTTTATAGGGTTTAGGTTCCCTTTAACTGTGCGCTTGCCAATGTAATTTGGGTACAATACAAATGAAGCCAAATTGCAGCGTTAGTAACACCTGTCATGTCAAGTGTTGACAAACAGTGGGGTTACAGGTAGAGATGGCCCGAACGGTTCGCCGGTGAACGGTTCCCAGCGATCGCGGAGAACTGCAAACTTCCGGAAGTTCCTGTTCTCCCCCATAGTGCATCATGAGGGTCAACTTTGACCCTCTACATCAGTCAGCAGGCACATTGTAGCCAATCAGGCTACACTACCTCCTGGAGCCCCACCCCCCTTATAAAAGGCAGGCAGCATCAGGCTTTTCACTCACTCGTGTGCCTGCAGTAATTAGTGAAGGGATAGCTGCTGCAGACTCTCATAGGGAAAGCTTAGTTACGCTCTTGTAGGCTTGTTTGCTTGCTCCCTGCTGATTCTTATTGCTAAAAAAGCACCCCACAACAGTTCTTTTGAGAGCTAATCTTGTGATCTATTTTTTTTTCTGTGTGTCCCACTGACACTTGTGTTGCATAATTCCTACTGTGTGTGCCACTGCCAGGCCCAGCACATTCAGTGACTACTACCTGTGTGTGTGACAGGTGCACATTGTAATACCCACCGCATATACCTACCTGTTGTTCACTGTGCACCCACCCACCTACGTGAGCGCACGGAGTGTCACTGTGCCTGTCCGATACCTGTCTGTGTGTGACAGGTGCACATTGTAATACTCACTGCATATACCTACCTGTTGTTCACTGTGCACCCACCTACGTGAGCGCACGCAGTGCCACTGTGCCTGTCTGGTACCTGTCTGTGTGTGACAGGTGCAGATTGTAATACCCATCACTGCATATACCTACCTGTTGTTCACAGTGCACCCACCTACCTACGTGAGTGCACGCAGTGTGATATACCAATCCGTGCATACCTGTTAACTGCACCTGTATGACTGACTGCACATTGTATTAGTCAAGTCAGTTCATATCTTTAACTTCATCCCCCCAATATGGACAAACAAAAGGCAGAGGCAGGCCACCTGGCAGGTCTGTTCGAGGTCGCGATGTCCTGATTTTGTGCGGCCCTCGACCAAAGTACAGTGTTCAGAAGAAGGCACGTGCCATCAACCCCTAATATTGTCAGGACGTAGTTGACTATTTAACACAGAACATCTTTCTCAGCTTCCGCACAGAAGCTGACATATCTTCCTCCTCCTGCTCTGTTTCTGGCACCCCACTTAACACTCAGTTGGCCGCCACCACCAATGTGCCAACACCCCAGGGCTCAGCAGTGTGGAAATTTGATGAGAGCAATGCCATCAGTACTTTCTGCCACCGAAAATTGAACCATGGAAAGACCAAGACCCGCGTAGGGACACTACCTTACGAATGCACATGATTACAAAACACAAACTGCAATGGGATGGCCACCTGAGGAAAAGCAGCACACAAAAGCAAAGCCACACACCGCAGTGGAAGATACCAGGCCACAATTTTTTCTCAAAAAAGGCGATACTTAAACTGTACCATGATGTTGAAAGGCAAGTGGTGACATTTCTGGCACACAGCGTTGGGTCAAGGGTCCATCTGACCAGGGATGCCTGGTCTGCAAAGCACGCTCAGGCCTGCCCGAAGAGGCAAGTCTAAGTCAGTCCCCACACGCAGCATCTCTGCCTGCCTGCCCCAAGACTAAGTCGCTCCCCATACAGCACCTCTGCCCGCAGGCCGCTTGACTGCCTCCTCCGCCAAAACCAACAGGGTCCAGGACTCCAGGTGGATTCCTGAATTTTTAAGGATGCTGCTAGCAGTGGCCGCTATACTACTTTTTCTGGTGCGTTTACATGCCTGCCTAATTTTTCTGGCTTAACTGCAGCTGCAACAACAAAACAAAAGGCATGTACATGTGCCAATTCCCCTTCGTGATCATTACCTTGCCGCGGTGAAGGGGCTTGCGTATCACATCACTATGAAGCAATGACCGACGGCTATATGAGTGTCTCGGGGGGGGGGGGGGGCACACCCAAGATAATAAGGTTGTAGCTTCATTGTGGACAGACCAAATTTGATCAGCGGGACAGTCACTGTTGTTCTATCATTGAGCTACCACAGCCCGGCGACCATATCGACCATATTGGCTTGAAAACCGCCATGGTGCGCACCAGTCCAGCACGGCCGTCACAACACAAACAGCTGTTTGCGGTGCGTTACATAGTGAGTTTGGTGTGGCAGTGTGAAGCAGTACTCTAAATACACTCCCTGATTGATGTATACACATGCAAGATGTTTTAAAGCACTTTAGGCCTGCAATTTAGCATTCAATGTGATTTCTGCCCTTAAAACGCTGCTTTGCGTCAAATCCAGATTTTTCCCCGGGACTTTGGGCATGTATCCCACTCATCCATGTCCCCCTCCAGGTGTTAGACCCCTTGAAACATCTTTTCCATCACTTTTGTGGCCAGCATAAATGTTTCTAGTTTCCAAAGTTTGCCTCCCCATTGAAGTCTATTGCGGTTCGCGAAAGTTCGCGCGAACCGAACTTTTGCGGAAGTTCGCGAACCGAAAATTGGAGGATCAGGCCATCTCTAGTTACAGGGTGGCAGAGGACTGTGACATGTCGAGCACGGCTGCGGCTGACTAAATGCAAAAATGCATGCATTTTAATGCACATGCCCTTGAACATTCTTTAGTGGGTTTTATGCTACATAGTAATTTGGGTTGAAAAAGACATTCGTCCACTAAGTTCAACCAGAAAATAAAGTACAACACCAGCCCGCTCATATCCCTGTTGATCCAGAGGAAGGCGAAAAATCCTTACAGGGCATGGTCCTATTAGCTCCAAAAGGGGAGAAAAAAATCCTTCCCGACTCCAGATGACAATCAGATAAAATCCCTGGGAGTGTAAGGGCCCGTTTCCACTTGTGTGGTGGGAATCGCCGCGGTAAAAATTTGCATGCGGATATATTGTGAATTTTCATGCGAATTTGCTTACGATTTCGCATGGATGATGATGTATGCAAATTTAACCATGGCAGTGCCTGTGTGCTTTTCCATTGATTCCAAGCGAAATTGTATGCGAATTCGCATGAAAATTTGCATACCAATACTGCAGGGGAATTCCCTATTAAATACATTGTATGCGATTTGCATAGCGGTATGCGGTATGCAAATTCTGATGGCTCTGCCATGCAGATTTTTTCTGCACAGAAACTGCAAAGGAATCCTGACAGGTGGAAACAGTCCCATCCACTTGTATTGGCTATGCAAATTCGCGATAGTGGAAACAGGCCCTGAGAAGAGACCGACCTCCTGGGTTGTTACATGCCATGCTGCTGTGTGTTATCCTTGGCATATATCCCAGGAGGTAGGTCTCTTCTTACACTCCCACTTGTTCCCCATCAGGTCCGCTCGTTTGGCTGGGCAGGCTGGTTGGTGCTTGCCATTTCAAATTGATTGGCTAATCGTGATTTGTATTACTATATAAGTTGGTGTCAGTTGATGCTTGTCTAGAGGCTGAGTGGCTTGAAAAAGAGCTTTAACAGCTTGAAACAGCAGGCTCTCGCCGCTATAGCCTATATATTTTTGTCATTTTAATGGCAATTTGAAATAAAGAGCTAATCTTTTTACATTCCTATATTTGTTTGGTGCCAGTCTTTTTGCGCATTGGAAAGAACGTACCGGCACCATCAGATAAGTAAATATATGCTCTTTATTGTAGATGGACAGCTGTCATAATGCAACGTTTCAGGGTAACCACCCCTTTATCAAGCTTAGCTGTCTGTTGTCAATGAATACTGGTATACAGCAGGTTTATATACACAACATGTGTCAAAAACAACCAATCACTACATATCTCCATTACCACCAATCATATGGTCCATCCTCTGAGTGGACCTGATGGGAAACTATCATGGTTGTTTGTAATAGGTCCATTTAAATGTGTCAACTCCCAATCCCCCCACTCACCAATGCCAGCAGTGCGGAGGGACGCCCCTTGGTCCTGGCACGTCATGCTGTACCTCCCAGCAGGCCGCCGCTCCGGCGGACCTGATGGGGAACATGCCGACGTAACGCGCACTGGGCGGAGCTTAGCTCCGCTATGCGCGTTGCCAGGACAACAGCAAGCAGAAGCGGCGACGTATCGCCGCTCTGCTCTGCAGATGATACAGGGGGCGTATCTCCCGCATCACCGCCAATGGGAGAAGGCATCACTCGTGTCTCCTCAACAAGTAAACATAACATTAAAACCTAATTGGTGGATATTGCGGAGGAGGAATCCCGCACAGCATAGGGCTGTGTAGTAGTATTAGACATATTTATGCCGTCATAGCATACGCTATATTATAGCCAACATCATAGTGGCAACAAGAGACAGGGAACACAGAGGAACCACAGGAATATTTGTGAGACCAATGTAGAGAAATAAAGTACCAAAATCAACTAAACATAAATCAAGAACCTTCAACATAGATTGCTGCAGTGGGAGACAACAAAGGACCAAGAGAGAAACATTCATATCTATATAAAAGGTATCAAATCTAATTCGCGGCTCAATCCGCGAGGTTCCATAGTATCCAATCTCTTGATCCAATATGCTTCCCTATACAGCAATCTTTTCACCCTATCACCTCCTCTCCTATGCACACCCACTTGTTCAATAATCAAATATCTAAGCTGAATAGCCTGATGGTTAGCCTCTTTGAAATGAAAGGCCACGGCTTGGTCGGTCAAGCTTTCTCTAATCGCATGTTTGTGCGAAGAAAGACGTTCGTACTTCGCACAAACATGCGATTAGAGAAAGCTTGACCGATTGGATACTATGGAACCTCGCGGATTGAACCGCGAATTAGATTTGATACCTTTTATATAGATATGAATGTTTCTCTCTTGGTCCTTTGTTGTCTCCCACTGCAGCAATCTATGTTGAAGGTTCTTGATTTATGTTTAGTTGATTTTGGTACTTTATTTCTCTACATTGGTCTCACAAATATTCCTGTGGTTCCTCTGTGTTCCCTGTCTCTTGTTGCCACTATGATGTTGGCTATAATATAGCGTATGCTATGACGGCATAAATATGTCTAATACTACTACACAGCCCTATGCTGTGCGGGATTCCTCCTCCGCAATATCCACCAATTAGGTTTTAATGTTATGTTTACTTGTTGAGGAGACACGAGTGATGCCTTCTCCCATTGGCGGTGATGCGGGAGATACGCCCCCTGTATCATCTGCAGAGCAGAGCGGCGATACGTCGCCGCTTCTGCTTGCTGTTGTCCTGGCAACGCGCATAGCGGAGCTAAGCTCCGCCCAGTGCGCGTTACGTCGGCATGTTCCCCATCAGGTCCGCCGGAGCGGCGGCCTGCTGGGAGGTACAGCATGACGTGCCAGGACCAAGGGGCGTCCCTCCGCACTGCTGGCATTGGTGAGTGGGGGGATTGGGAGTAGACACATTTAAATGGACCTATTACAAACAACCATGATAGTTTCCCATCAGGTCCACTCAGAGGATGGACCATATGATTGGTGGTAATGGAGATATGTAGTGATTGGTTGTTTTTGACACATGTTGTGTATATAAACCTGCTGTATACCAGTATTCATTGACAACAGACAGCTAAGCTTGATAAAGGGGTGGTTACCCTGAAACGTCGCATTATGACAGCTGTCCATCTACAATAAAGAGCATATATTTACTTATCTGATGGTGCCGGTACGTTCTTTCCAATACGTATGAAGAACCAGAGTGTGGCTGGCTCTACCGTGGCACATCAAAGGAAATACATGAGGAGTGCTTCACCATTTCTACAAGTCTTTTTGCGCAAGAATTTCTGATGGATCTGGTGGATGCTGGGATCTGAGGCTTGGGCACACGGCAGTTCCTCTTTATGGAAGAGTGCTCCTCCAACTTTTTATTTGAATTTATGAAAACCATGAAATTAATTTATTTTAAAAATGCGAAAAAAAATCACAAACTTATCACAAAATGATTTCCGATGGCATGTTCACTCGAAAGTCGAATTTTACATTATTTTCGCAAAAAATGAATATGAAAAGAATATCAGCATTTTCGCTCATCACTGCTGAAGTCGAATGGTCAAATGGCAGTAAGCTGTAGGCAGGAGGTAGGTCACCAGGACTCATTTGCATAAAAACACATACATAAAAAACTGCTAAACGAATGCTTCTCATGGACACACATGGAGTATAATTCGTACACACTTTGAGATTTTATGTTAAGGAAATGCAAATAAAAATTGCAGTGGACTTTTGCAAATGAAAGCGCCCCATAGGGATACATTAGTGTGCATTATTGCTTTGAGCTTTTTTAACAAGTGCAATTTCTGCCTCATCCTAAAAAAAAATACGTTGAAGCCTTGACTAGTTACCGCATAAGCAAACAGCGTTAGTGCTGCAGGTGACATGTGCTGATACGCTCTCTGCCTGCGCACAGTAGCCCCATTGATTTGTGTTGGTAGGTTAGGCTTGATATTCTGCTGCAAAGAACAGTTACTCAATACCATTAAGCAGTAATAGAAATTGGCTTTATTCTAATTGCACAGACCTTGATGTCCAGACAAGTAAACGGAAACCAATTCTAATGCAGCGCTAATCAATCTTGAATTTTCTTTCGGATCATTATGGCAGAGGGACTGGAAAGGCAGAACAAACAATCAGACTTTTGCTAATTAGACAGAAAATTGATTCCTGCAGAATTTAGCAAGAAACTTAAGTCTGTGAACCAAATGAAACTAACTGGCAGAAAAGCAGCAACACAAGGGCTACTTAACATGGCAAAAAAGTAGAGCTGGATTAGGACAATACAGGGCCCCAAGCACAAGTCAGGTAGCTTCGGCACCTACTCAGTGCCACACAGTGCCTGATTTTGGTGCCGCCTTAGGCTGTAATCTAAATTATGGCTATAGCGGCACAGACAAAATGACAAAAAAAAGCAATAGCCGGAGCCAAAATTACATGGCAGAAAGAAAAAATTAAGGAATCATTAATTAGGCAATTTGTCTTCCAGCTTCTCCCTGCACCCAAAATGCACGCAGCTGGAACATGTGGACGCAGAGCAATGAATTTAGACCACAACACCATTTATTGGTTGAAAGAGTTGAACAGGCAATGTAAAACAGCAATCCATCGTACCACTGTGAAGGCAGTCTAGCTTTAATCTGTACCTAACGACTGCTAACTTGAAGAGAAACGCCAGCGGCAGCTATGGAGACTGGATGCTAAGCTGCACTGAGCAGCCGTACAGTAGTTGAACATAAAATGCGGTGCAGGAACCTGGAGAGGTGAGATATTTCTATGCAGTCCACACCACTTGAGACTCTGCTGAGTCAGGGCTAAGTCAAATGGAGCTTTCATAGGTCTCCACAAGGCCAGCTGTGATGGCCCCTGGACCCCCACTGGACCCTAATCACTTGGTTTGGTTGGTAATCCGGCCCTGCAAATAGTTAACCAATCAGAGAAAGTCACTGAGCTCCCTTCATAAATAGGGCTGGTCAATGGCATGCAAATATTTTCAAGTTGATCTAAATGTAATGACAGACAATTTTTATTCAAATCAATGCAGCTTGGAAACAAGCCAATGAAAAGCATAAATTAAATACAACCCCCCCCCCCCACAAATTTAGGCAATAAGGACCCCCCATAAGTGGCAATGTTAAAAACCGTGATTAGCGGCTACAAATGGTAAACAGTTCTATAAACAGCTAATGCCCACTATTTTGTCACCCAAAATTGTAGAACACATGCAGAGCCACAATCAGGGTAAAGCCATGATCTAGCAGCGTTCACTCTACTCCCCACTTACCTACACTCACCCCTCCCTAACCCCTATACCCAACATCCCCCTCCCCCCTCAAAAACACAGTAGCCGATACCCCCCTTCATACTTTCATTCCAAGATACCCTTACTTAAAGGGAAGGTTCAAGCAAAAAAAAAAAATGAGATTCACTTACCTGGGGCTTCTACCAGCCCCATGTAGCCATCCTGTGCCCTTGTAGTCACTCACTGCTGCTCCAGTCCCCCGCTGGCAGCTTTCTGACCTCGGAGGTCAGGGCCACATTGCATACATTTTTACGCATTCCAGCTAGTGCAGGAACAAAAATTTACGCGTTTCACCACTAACGCGTAAAAATGTATGTGTTAATGATCCTGCACTAGCGGGAATGTGTAAAAATGTACGCAATTTGGCCCTGACCTCCGAGGTCAGAAAGCTGCCAGCGGGGGACTGGAGCAGCAGTGAGTGACTACGAGGGCACAGGATGGCTGCATGGGGCTGGTAGAAGCCCCAGGTAAGTGAATCTCATTTTTTTTTTTTTGCTTGGACCTTCCCTTTAACTACACCGACGAGCCGACACAGTACTTGGAATGATACATCTTTATTAAGTATCGGCCACCACCTAAGTGACATAATATAGAAAAATACCAACATAATAACATACCAGTAAACAAACAATCCAAACATTACAACATATCAATATGAACAAATAAAAACAGTGTACAACCATATATGCGCATCAACATATTAAACATAATACATACATGAGCATAAAATAAACCGAGAATATCAGCTCTTCATCACTTTGCTAGGAACCCTAAAGAGGAGGGGCAACCACCCTGCACGAAACCAAAACTCCGAGCCGCAGCCTGGCTCCGGAGTCCCTTGGGCTTACGTGCCAATCCAATGTCCATCTTTTCCAAGAACTCTTGTACCTGCTGGCATTCCCGCGAAAGCCAGCCCAAGCCACCTTGTGTTGCCCCTCCCACCAGCCAAGTCCCCCTCCTCTAGCAAAGGGACCTCCACCACAAGCAATCCAAAGGTGACTCCTTACCTTTGGTTTGCCCTCCACATTGCCGCCGCAAATTCAATCTTCTCCTGCAGGAGGAGATTGAACATATCCACCCCGACATCCGTCAGGTGGACCCCGTCCCTCCTGAAGAGTTCCCAATGCCTCCCCAAGAGCACGTGCCGCGCCACTAAACCGCCTTGCTGACGCACAAATTTTGCAACCGCCCTTTTGATTTTGATCCTTGCTTTATCAATGGCTCTAAAGTTTCTTGCGTAACGCCACCTAAACCGTGGGATAATTTCCAACCACACCACAATCAGGTCCGGCACAGTTTCCAACATGACTGAAATGCCCGAAACTATTGACCTGATCATGGATCGCATGGGAGTTAACCCCAAATGGTTTCCGCCCGCATGCATCACCACAACATGCGGGGTACCGTGATGCTGCAGCATCCTATAAAAAACTCCCAGCAAAGCATCCCACTGCCTCCCACATTTGACACCACTGCCGCCATCCAGTAGGCTAGGCCATTGTAATGCTCCAAAAATTCCGCCCACACGCCTAAATCCTCCCGCAACTTCTGAGTGACCCGGATAAAGTGATGCTGTTCCTTTACTCCACTCGTGGCCAAAGCTAGCCGCCTGCAAAAAATTCTGCCCATCGGTATGACCCGACCAAAATTCAACTTCCCAAGAAGAGACTGCAATTGTTGCAGAGTCACCTTGTTAGCTACTTTGACCGTCAACACCAATTGCATTAAATCCTGCAACTTGTCAGACGGTAAAGACAAAGGCGTCGAACCGTATCGATCTCAATGCCAAGGAACTTCATCACCGATCCGGGACCCTCAGTCTTTCCTGCCGCCAAAGGGACCCCAAAATCCGCAAAAGTGCGCTGAATTTCCTTTAGCACCAATGCACACATATCAGACTTTGCTGGTGCCACCCAAAAAAAATCATCTAGGTAAGTCGTGATGGAGGAAAAAACACTCTTTTCCTTGATCACCCATTCTAGGAAGGTACTAAAAGCCTCAAACAGTGAACATGAAATGGAGCACCCCATCGGTAAGCATCGGTCAACATAGAAAGCCCCTTCAAAATGACAACCGAGAAACTTCATGCTCTCCAGACGAACCGGAAGCAGCCGAAAAGTTGACTCGATGTCAGTCTTAGGCCCGGTTCACATTAGCGGTGGCCATCCGGAATCGCCGTGCCGGAGCCGGACCGCTTGCAGAACGGACGGAACGGACGCACGGCATAGCAATGAAAGCCTATGCGTCCGTTCACATGCGTCCGTTCTGCCGGACCGGAGCCTGACCGGATCCGGGCCGGATCCGGACTCCGGCGTCCGTTCCAACATGCGCTATTTTTTGGTCCGGCTCCTCCGGCAGCCGTATCCGGGGCGGAGCCGGACTGCACCATCCGGCCAATACAAAGCAATGAGAGCCGGAGAGCGCACAACACACTGGCTACAAAAACCGGACGTTCTACCCCACTTCCTATGCATTTTGGATGGGGACCACATGGGCCCAGCGTTCAAAGAGTGGGGCAGCAGCGATTTCATGCTGGAGCTCTTTTTGGCAGCAACATGTCTGATTGTCTGACAAGGAGGCGAACAACAGGAAGGAGAGAATTCCCAGGTTTACGAGTAAAAAATGCCTGGATCCATGGTCCCAACTGCAGTCTCTGTATCCACGGATGGTCTCCACACGTCCACCTGTCTCCAACAATGACCCCAGACCCTTCTGCTGACCTCCCAGACCCCAGGTATTTACAGGATGTGTATCTCCTTAAGAAACCGGATCCGGACCGCAACCGTGTTCACACCGCACGGAAACCGGATGCAAACGGACCGGATCCGGACCGGATCCGGATAGGAACCGTACGGATCAGGTCCGGTCCGGATACGGTGCGGTCCGGACATCCGGTGCGGTTTTTACTAAACCGCAAGTGTGAACGGGGCCTAAGCCATAAGGGCCCCTGTCCCCGCCTCCCTCACCATGTTCAAAGCCACATCGAAAGAGGCGTAAGTAACTGACGATAAATCTTTGTCTATGCCATCGTTCACTGACTCACCTTCGGGGAAAGATAAGTGATAATTCAACCTAAATTTTCCCTCCTCTTTTTTGGGAACCACCCCCAGCGGGGAGACCACTAACTCCTCCAAAGGCGAGACAGTGAACGGGCCTGCCATCCTTCCCAAGGACACTTCTTTTGCCAATTTTTCCCTAACCACCTCCGGATGCCATCTAGCAGATTTTAAGTTATTTTTCTTTCTTATCATGCGGAACTGAACTTCTGACGGAATTTTGAAACCTACAGCGAACCCCTCCCGCAACAACTGGGCAGCTGCCCTGTCCCTGTACATATCTAACCAGGGATCCATCGCTCCTACCTTCACTGGTGTCGTCCCTCTTTCCAGTGCGATCGCTGGGCCGCAAACTGGAACCACCCTTTCCCTTCTTAAAGCACTTGGCGACTGGATGTGACCCTCCACAGAGCACTCATGCTTAAATCTACAACTGGTTCCCCATCTGCATGAGGAATCGTTAAACGACCAGCGTAAACCCTTTCTTGTTGTGGTTCCTGCCCCTGACCCTGCAGGGGCACCGCTGGCCTGAAAGGGGGGGGGACCCCGATGATGAACTATAGGTGCCCCCTTTTCCGCCCATAACCCTGAGCCATATAGCGATATCCTTGTGGTGCCAATCTAAATCTGATTGCACCTACATCCGTTGACGAAATTGTTCGTCGTAACGCAGCCAAGCTAAACCCCCGTACACCCTATGTGCCTCCCAAATCGCTTGCAAGTAGCAAAACAGAGGGGTACATTTTTCGGGGAACTTCTCTCCTATTACGCTGCCCAGTATCGTGAAGGCTTGAAGCCAATTACCGAAGGTCCGGGGAATTAGTCGAAATCTCCTCCTATCCTTGTCTTCCAGGATAAAGGTAGTAGCGTGAATATATCGATATATTCCCTGCGCCAAATCTTCTCCTTCACCTCTGTTTTTAGGTGAGCTCCCAAGGGGCCCTCAAAGCAGATATACGAATGACCCTTGGCCGAGTCAGAAATAGGGACTCTTTTCTCCCCGCCTTTTTCACTGGCCGCCCCCACCTGCATCAATTCCTTCCCTGCCGTGTCCCCAGTACCCTCGACTGCCACCGTTTCCCCGCTCGCCACCGTAGCCCAAACCCTGGCCAACCCGGCCTCCGGTCCCACTGCACCCACTGGTACCGCCCCCTGAAATTTGTCCAGCAATGACCTCACTCCGCCAATAAAACCTTGCCAAGCTCCTTGGCCCCCAGAAGTAACCCCTTGTGTGTCAGAACAACCAAGCGGCAAAGACTCACCCACAAGATGCGCAGGGGGATCAGGCCTGCCATCTGGCACAGCTCCTGCTGCCGACACCGCGGGAGTCGAGATGCCTGTGAAACTCGCTTCACTTGGCTGCGTCATAGTAGCCGAAGAGGTAGCCTCTCTCTCGGGACCTGCACCAGCCACCGGCACCTGGGGAAAAAAAGGAGCGCGAGCATCACCAAGTCCCGTACCAAATTGCCACCCCGGGCCTGCATACGGAGGCACCCACCATCCCTGGGAATGGCATGGGGCCGATCTGGCCCCATGGTGAGTGCTGACCCCAAGGGCCCGGGAAAAAATTGCCCCAAGCCTGTTGTGGCAAGCCACTGCCCACCGTGTCACCTTGCGACCTAACCCCACTAGGCCCCACCCCTGGCGATCCCATTGCAGCCAATACTGGGTTGACTGCGCCTTACGGGGGGATACCCGCTGGGGACGAATCCATAATGGGAAGACCGGGACCACTGACTGACTGCCCTGTATAAGCTGCTCCACCCGACCGTGGAGGAGACGCCGCCTGACCGCCCGTCAGATGCCGCTGCGTGCTGGGGCCCCGCTGGGGGACCTCTCGGCTGCTCTCTGCCCTGCTTTTGACCCTTTTCCACCCCTCTTGGCCGTCTTCTTCCTTCCCTTACTCCTACCCCTGGCATCCGAGAGAGTCGGAATGGGCCCACCACTACCCTCAGGTCCCACATCCCCAACCACACTGACCTGTTGGACGTCTTCTGTGCCAGCAGGAGGGGCGTCCGCCATGCCTGCCTCGACCGCTGCATGCCTCGTCCTGGATGCCGGTGGAGATGGGGAGAGCCTGGCCACTGCCCTCCTACTCCTTTTTGGCCTGGGAGTCGCCATGGTCGCGTCCTGGGACCCGCCCGCGGCGGGTGTATCAGCCGCAGCAGATCCCTCCATCGCTCCCCTCCAGTCCACCCCCACCTATCTGCCTCCTCCCTAAGCTGGCGCAGAGCACCGGTAATGTCCCACTGGGCCATCCCGTCCGCCGCTGCCCACCAAAATTGCCGCTACACCGCAAGAGCAAACAAACACATTTGCTCTTGCTGCTTTTCTGAGGTGACTGACGTCACCTTCCTGCCCGCCTAGCTAAACCCCTCCCCCCCTGCTCAAACTGCCCAATCCCCCGCTACCTAGCCTGGTTCCCCTATCTAAAACTTCCCCCCCTGCAACACATCCTGCCCAACTAGTTCCGAGGAACTAGCCTAGGTCATGCAGCGCTGTGCTTACAGAGCCCAGCGCTCTTCTGTAACACTCTACTAGGTTCTATGAAATAGCAGTGATAGGGGCCCAATGGTTTGGTATGGCTTCCAGCTACATGGTGTCACGATCTACTGTACATCTGCTGGTGATTTTGTGAATTACTTGCATTAACTTCCTACTTTCCACCAGCAGGTGTCAGTATTCTCCTCAGAAGATTTCACATCAAGAGCTTCTACCTGCCCACCAGCAGAGGGCCCTCTTCTTCAAAAACTGTGTATGTTACAGACTATTGCTGGGAGGAGATCGGTCACCTGACCTTCCAGCAGTAGCATTTAAGACTAGCATGAACTAACTTCAGGGCTAGTTCATTGTATCTGCGTACCTGTGCTCTAGCCCTCTGAGCCTGAGTTTAGCGGCCTTTGTTCTTGTATCCGGAATCCTGTTCCTATTGCTTACCTGTGTTTTGACCTGTGCCTGCCTTGTGACTATTCTCTGCCTAGCGATTATCTTGTTATGTATAAACTCCTGGTTTATATTCTGCTTGTATGACCATCCATTTGCCTGTTGCCTTTAGTACTGCAAATTATCTGTGTATTCTATATAATCTGTATATTGCTTGTATATATCATCCTGGGTTTGGGGTCTGTGTGCACACATTTGTATACACACTGGGTTACTCTGTACAGTTACCTTATGCAGAGTAGGCTAATTGTATGTACTCCAGGTTGCAAGTGTATGCGTAGAATACATTTGTCTGCAGGGAGATTGTATTGCATATCTCAGATTGCATGTGTATGCATTTAATGCACTTGCTTACAGGGAGATTGTCTCATATTACTTCTTGTATATTCTTGCATGTTTGTATGTTGAAGTGCATGAGGTTTATGCATGCAACTAATTTATGTTCCTTGCATTTGTTAATACATTATCTTGTTCATTTATTCCTGGCTTGATCTCTCGGTTTTTCCTCATTAGTGACAGTGACATTTCCTGCATTATTGCATCTTGTGCATTGCTCATGTTGTTTCATGTGCACATGGTCAGTATACAATCTGCCCTATCACATGTGACACAAAGCAACAGCTCCAATGTATTCATTGTGTGGGTGTGTGACTGTGACTAAGGAAGACAGCTTTCTATACACTGAAAAACATATACACGTTTCAAGTGTGGGGGACGGAAGTAGAACCCGGAAGTACAGTGTTGAACGTGACTACCGAGAGTCCCACCACAGGCTGATTTACAGGCTTATCAGTGCACCAGTAACAGAAGCCGGAAGTGGTGAGAGCTGTAGGAGTATAACTGGTGATCTTATAAAAAGGTCAGTTCTGCTGATCACTACTTTTATAAGTATGGAAATGTAAAAAATATGGTGCCTTTTCAGGAGAATAGCAGATGGGTCCTAATTTTTTTCTGTAAAGTTGAGCTTCAAAGTGACCCTGATGTAAACCAAAGTACTGCAATATAAACTGATATACAATGAAAATGGCATGGAATATGGCAGCCTCCATATCCCTCTCACTTCAGGTTTTATAATTCCCCAGTTTCCCTGGCTCTTATTTGGTGCATCTGCTGCACAAAGGAAGTTGCAGGGCATGCTGGGTTTTCACTTTTCTTCTTTACTTTCCCCTCAGACTTAACTAATGCAGCCTGATTGGCTGAAGCCTCTTTCCCTCCTGTTTTCCTCTCCCACACATGTGTTCCTCTCTGATTGGCCAATATTTCTCAATGCACTTTCTACTGCAGACCTGGGTGGGAGTGTCTAAATACTGGGAGGGGGGCGGCAATGATACACAGACAGAGTAAGGGAGGAAATGATGTTGGGATTGGCTTAAAGGGAAGGTTCAGGGAGGGGATTAAAAAAATAAAAATAAATTTCCACTTACCTGGGGCTTCCTCCAGCCCGTGGCAGGCAGGAGGTGCCCTCGCCGCCGCTCCGCAGGCTCCCGGTGGTCTCCGGTGCCCGACCCGACCTGGCCAGGCCGGCTGCCAGGTCGGGCTCTTCTGCGCTCCATTTCCTGGGACTTCTGCGTCCCACGCCGGCGCGCTGACGTCATCGGACGTCCGCCGGGCTGTACTGCGCATGCGCAGTACAGCCCGGCGGACGTCCGATGACGTCAGCGCGCCGGCGTGGGACGCAGAAGTCCCAGGAAATGGAGCGCAGAAGAGCCCGACCTGGCAGCCGGCCTGGCCAGGTCGGGTCGGGCACCGGAGACCACCGGGAGCCTGCGGAGCGGCGGCGAGGGCACCTCCTGCCTGCCACGGGCTGGAGGAAGCCCCAGGTAAGTGGAAATTTATTTTTATTTTTTTAATCCCCTCCCTGAACCTTCCCTTTAAAGATAGACCGACTAAGGATTTTCTCTTTTTTTTTTACTATAAAAAATCACTAAAATCAAAATGTGGACAGTGCAATACAAATGTTATATAAGTAAAGCAAGTATGTATCTACTTATACTGCATATGTGTTTTTTTTCTTAGATAATATGGCTGGCCGCTGACAGCTCCACTTTAATGTTATGAATGGTTTCACTGGCCAATAGGAAGCTTGCCTTTCTTTACTCTTACTGGCACCTCATTTTATTACATCTGCTTCCATTTAGACATTTACTAAAAATTTTTTAGACATAAAGCTCTCACTGTAGGTGACCTCTAATGATGTCGTTTTCATTTCATTTGCAACTGTTTTTTAGGGTAGCTTCTGGTTTTCTTTACAAGGAAATTGACCAGACTTTCTGCATTAATACCTCCACTGATTGATTTTATATGTTGCCTGGAGATCTTCAGTAACTGTAGTGGCCCTTTAAAGAAGTCTGGATTGATATTGGCCAGTAGAAATCAATACAGGGCCGCTCTGAACGACACACAGTTCTGGCTCTGTAACCATCGGCACCCTTTTACATTCTCCTTTTTCCTTTATAACAAATGGTGCATTTTCTTTTGCAGCCACAACTTGCAGTTCTCCTTGAAAGACCAGGAAGATAATTAACGTTAATGTTAATTGGTTTTATCCATCACTTTTCAGGCTAATATCTAACTCGAGCAAATCACAGATCCCTTAATGAATGTTTTATAGAAAGTGACAGATGTCAGCAATTTTTGCAGGTACTCTACCAAGTCATTGCCAAGAAAATGTGTTTTAAAGCTCGATATAGCAGCCTTATGATCATTTATTCTGAAGCAGAAAGACAGATATTACTTGTAGATGAAGAGCATTATGAACACGGCCTGCGCTGTGCAGGGATGCTTACACATAGGACATTTTTAACTTTTTCGTAGCATGGTATTAAAACCCAGTTTCAGGATTTATATTTAATACCAAACTGCCCCCTACATAACCTAAATATGACCCCTCCCCAGCTGCCCCAAATACTTCATACTCACCTACAAGTGGTCTCCAACTTCAGGAGTCATGTGATCTCGCTGGATTCTCCTTCAGTCAGGGGTGGCGTACACTTAGTATGTATGCAAATGAGTTTGGCACAGGCAGTAATCCGATAATACTAATATTGCTAAAATGATATTACCAATATTACACTAATAATATACCAGTATTATACTATGTAAGTGATATAGCTCACATCAAACTTAAATCCTAACCTATCCTTACACACTGACCCTCCTGTTCTCTACCTTTCACACTAACCTTCCTACTGTGAACACCTAACACTTAAAGAGGTCTGAAACTCTGACATAACATTCAATGTGTTTTCCTACTTTTTATTACCCCTACAGTTATCATATTTGCTTTTGTGCACAAGTAATGTTGTCTGTTTACAAATTGCAAGTTTCCAAAGTATAGTTTTTCTTGCCCTGAAAGCTGGCATTGTATTTTATTATTTTTCTATTATAACTGCTTTTTATTATATATTAAAATCTAATGAGCTATTCTGAACACTGGGTGTGCCTGAAGCAGAGACAATTTTTCAATTAAAGCGAACCCGAGGTGAGAATGACATGAAAGCTGCCATATTTATTTCCTTTTTAACAATACTAGTTTCCTGTCAACCCTGCTAATCTATTTGGCTGCAGAAGTGTATGAATTACACCAGAAACAAGTATGCAGATAACATTGTCTGTTCTGATAATACTGTTAGAAACACCTGATTTGCATATGCTTGTTCAGGGTCTGTGGCTATAAGTATTAATGGCAGCCAGGCAACTACTATTGGTTATAAGGAAATAAATATGGCAGCTTCCATATCACTCTCACTTCGGGTTAATTTTAACATTGCATGCTATAGTACTGCCAAGTCTTGACCAAAGCCAACAAGCACAGGGTTCAGTCTCCTGTATGAGGGCTGGAACCCACAGGAGCGCTTTTGGCAGCGTTTTGGCAGCACTGCGATACGCTAGCAGTTTGCCAAAATGCTGGGCTAATGTTAATGGATGGGGCAACTTCCACAGGAGCGTTTGCGTTTCCCAGAAACGCAAACGCAGGACCTGCAGCATTTTGGGAGCGTTAGCGCTTCAATGTAAAGTATTGAAACGCTAGCAGAAACGCTCAGCAAAACCTAAACTGAGCGGTTTTGCTAGCGTTTTGCGGTTCAGCACACTGTAACAAAATGAAAAATAATTCACAGGACCAATCAGGATCAAAACGCAAAACGCTACGCACCCGCTGGGCAAAAAAATACAATGTTGCAAAACACAACCAAAAACGCGCATGAATCCGCTTGCAAACCGCTCAGACAAAACGCTAGCGGTTGCGTTTTGCGTTTGCTGATTTCAGTGGGTTCCAGGCCTGAAAGAGGCCCAAAAGACCTCATTCTTTTTTCAATAACAAATAAATGAGTGATTTATAGCAGGCAAAAGATCCGGATCAAATTAACGATTCGTTCATGAACTGGACAACACTATGAGTCCCACCAGGAGTCACCACAGTGGAGTGAATATTAATTAGCCATGTGGCTAGTCACTGAGCATGTGCAAACAATCTAACGCAGCTCTATAGGGGTGAAACCAGCCTAAGGGCTTGTTTCCACTATTGCGGTGCGGAATCGCCTGGATTCCACCGCTGATGAAATCGCATGCGGATGCGATTTCCCATGCGTTTTTTGCCGCGAATTCGCATGCGAATTCGCATAGGTGAGGGTATATGCGAATTTAACCATGTCACTGCCTGTTTGAATTACATTGGTACCTATGCGAATTCGCATGCGAATTCGCATGAAAATTCGCATACCATAGCCGCATGCGAATTTCCTATTAAATACATTAGCGGCGATTCGCATGCATTCCACTCGCAGGCGAATTCGTTGGCTCTTTTGTGCGTTTTTTTACCGCTGAAAAAAACGCACATCACCAACGCTACAGTGGAAACAGGCCCACCCACTTGCATACCATGTGCGAATCTGCATGCGTTGGACGCATGCAGATTCGCGATAGTGGAAACAAGCCCTAAAAGTTATTATGCAGTTGCTTATCTTTTACAGCTGAGAGGAAGTTCTGAGTTCAGGCCTGCTTTAAACATGCCACTGGATAGCTTATGCAAGTCAAGTACAAGTTGCACAGTATTTTTTTTTTACATTTTGCTGCATTAACACGAGACATTTGTCCTTTTTTTTTTTTTCCCCCAGAGAAGCTTTGCTTTTGTGTTTGCATGCGATTTACAATCACCATTTTTTCAATTAATGCCATTTGAGATTAAACTCCTACCTGGAGGCACTTTTTGATTGCACACAAATCCTGTACTGCAGATTATTCGCCTCCAGTCTGCATGATTGACAAAACCATATTTATTTAATTATTCGCTGAAAGCAGAACTAAAGTCAAACAAAGAAGCAGCGCAGCTTATAGTGGGGGGTCCCGGTATTTACAATTTATACATCTTAACTTTAAAATGACATCGTTTAAAGATTTTGGCCACAGAAATTATTAAGGTTTACAATTCACTCACTCTGTGTAATGTGCCTTCTTAAAACAGAAAGTATTTGCAATGATTCAGCTTCAGGCTTCTTGCACACCAAGACGTTGTGTTAGGTGGCACGTTAAGGTCGCATAACGTGCACCTAACACAACGTATGGTGCTGCAAAAGCCGACGGTAGAGTGAGCCGCGTTAGGCTGCTCGATGCCCATAATATCTCCCAGAGTGGCGCTGATTGGCCAGCGGGACCACGTGATGCGGAGCGAGACACTCCGCATCACGTGGTCCCGCCGGCCAATCAGCGCCCGCCAGTGCAGTGAATATTAAGTAGCCATGTGCGCGGCTACTGTAGCTGGCTCTCCCCGCCTCCTCCGCCCCCACTGCGCATGTGCAAACAGTCTAACGCGGCTATAGCCGCTCCAACGCCGTAGCATGCTGCACTTTGCACAGAACGTGCAGCGTTACATGTAACGCAACGTGGGCTGTGTGAACAGCCCACTTGTGTTACATTGCTGTGCGTTGGGGGAGCGTTACAGGCGCACTAACGTGCGCCTGTAACGTCTTGGTGTGCAAGCAGCCTTAAGTGAGCAACTGTGGCTACCCACAATGCATCAATGCTGAATATGCAAATTATCTCTTCATGCCCCTGAAGCCAGGCTTACATCCATCATCAGTGCATGGCAGAGATTGATAGGGCTTTATGGAATAGGGCTTGTTGGACCTATTCCTATCCCACAGAGCTAATCAATCCCAGCCATGCACTGATGAGGACCAAAAGTCTGAAACAAGCTGTCTGCATGTTGGAATGATGTGGCTCTGTAAAATATAAAGCTATGGGTTTGCTATACACCAGCAGTTCTGGATGCAAGCCTGGCTAGAGAGGCATTTAGAGATAATTTGCATATTCAGTAGTGATGTATTGTGGGTAACCAAAGTTACTCACTTAAACCTAAATTATCGAAAAACATCTTGTGGTTTAACCTCCCTAGAGTTCAATTTCTGCGGGATTTCTGTGCAAAAAGTGGTTCAATTAATTTTCGCGAAATTTTTGCTTGCAACTTACTAAAATCCATCAAGCAAGGGTCTAGTATCCATTTTGAGTATAATAAAAGTTTCAAAATAAAATCATGTCAAAAAATTAAATTAAAATTTCTAAAATAAACTTTTTAATCACAAATAGAAAAATTCTTCTCAAATATGGATGAAGAAATAAATCTACAGATGCAGAAATAAATACCGTACAGTGTTTACCTAAAACATCTCTCTTGTGTGGTACAACAACTAAGGGCCAGTTCACACTCAAATTTGCATGTCATTTACCGCCATTTATGGAAAAGCAGCATTTTGATCTCTATTTTTTCCACTGTCTGGAAGCAGCAGGGTCTGGTCGTTCCGGGGTCCATTAGCGCCGCACCCCTGCGGGATGAATCGCCGCTGAAAGTCGACAAATTCTTTTCTGCACGCTTGCAGAAAAGCATTTGGACAAGACTCTGGGCAGGTGATTGAGACATCCGCCTGAACCAGCCCTAAAGGTCCATACACATGCTGGTCTGAACACCACCATAAAAGACTGCCATGGTGGGAATGGTCATTATGGTCATACCACCGTGACTACATCAGGCGCACAACGATTGCATGAAGATCCAGCCTGTTCGATTTTTAGCAATGCCCGAGCACAGCACAATAGCATTGTTCTCGCTGCTCCCACCACCAGAAACTTCTCCATTACACACGCTCATCGTTTCTCTGTTCCCCCTGAGACGCGTCATGTGCAATGGCTGATGACACTTCTGTACAGTGTTGTTAGTGCATTGTCGCCTTTGGCTGATGACACCTTTGTTGCAAAGCGCGGGGGGCGAAGGGACGACAAGCACATCTGACTTAGCCACTTCCAGCGGGTGGAGAGGTGCCAAGAACAATGCCGTTGGGTCATGCTTAGGCATAGCTAAAGGTCCGACATACCAGATCTTTAGGGATCATCATTGGGCCACTGTACACACTCTGGTCTGCTGCATGGTGGTCGTTATAGTCCGTCACGGCCAAGTTCAGACCAGTGTGGCAATAAGTGTCATTCTCTGTACAATATACAGTATGGTATTAGATTCCAGGAGTTTTCTGTAATGCTTCTGTAATTTTCTGCAATGCTGTAATATGGGCCTACCGCCAGTAGGTGGTGCACATATACCATTATAACTCTTTCCAGGCAAGTTTTCAGCGTGGACGAAGCTAACTCGTCTATACCATTTGTAGCAAGTTTTTTAACAGTCGGTCTTGTCTTTACCACCAGGGAGGCTACGAAGGCAAGTTACACTGAACGTTGCTTTGTAGTATGGCTTGGAGTATAGGATGGCTTTTTGGTCTCTTTTAGTCCTCTATACTTTCCAAGTGGTTTTGAGTCACACTGAGCTGCTTGGGTATTCTGAATTCACACACTGTGTCTTATTTAGTAAACCCCAGAGGAGACCCTGTCTTGCTAGAAATTTGTGCCTGCTTGTGTATGGGGTAATACCATTTGGATACCAACTGCGACCGGCTCAGCTTCCAATGTTAGAACCATAGTTTATCCTCCTAGATGTTTCATTGCAAGTAAAGTTAAAAGTGGATTATGCAATTTGCTGACACAACATTTAAGAATTCCCCTTTGGAAAAGTCAGTCATGTGACCCAGAATCCACTGACAAAAGCTTGCAGTTGCGCAAAGAGTGGGGAGCATTCCCCAGTTGTAACTGTTGAACACACAGCCAAACAATGCATCTACAGAAGATTCTGCCAAGTAAACGGGCGATACCTATTTTTGTCAGCAGCCCTGTTAACAGAACATTAGCTGTCAGATATTGAAAAGTGACAATCCTAAGGATTTTTTTTATACTAAGTATATTGTAGGTATTTGCCAGAACTAGAAGCTTCTCCCTCATACATTGGAGGGTAGTCAACGTACATGTAAAAAGGGCACCAGGAAATTCGGGCGCAGGGTGGAACCGAAAAACAGCTCACCCTACTTTATCAAAAGTCCTGCCGTGCAGATTACTATTCCCCTTACAGGCTGCCATGGACTTGGGGTAAGATGCAATTTGGCTTCCAGCTATTGCTGGCGGCTGATTTGCATAGGGTTTTTGGAATTTGGGCCCCGTCTTATGCCAGCGCCCAAATTACTCTCTGAGAGCTGCTATAGCCGCAATTTACACTATAGTATATGGCGGCACCCGGTGGCACCCAAATGTCTGGCCCCCTTTTTACCTGTCTCGTGATAGTCACCCTTAGGGCCATCTGTTGCCGGGCCTACACATCAGCATGGATGCTCAGCTCAGTTCAATGTTCTGCTAATGTCTAAAGCAGGGTACCAGTAGATGAGGTAGAAACGAAGGTGTGTTGGGGGGGGGGAGGAGGAGGGGTAGCTGGCAACAGAGGCTGCCAGCAGGCAAAACTTTAAGCATGTCTGATCAGCTGTCCTTCCTGTTTGTCTGCTGTTCACAGGTGGTGGGGAAAATACTGGCATTCCCTGCTCTGAGTCTTTACCATGATTTCATGCGTTTAGCACTTTCAGTCTTTACTTTGGTGATTTTTGTATCTTCATAACTTTGAGAGAGTTTCCAGGAGTGTCCAGCTAAGCACCACATCACACAGGACTTCCCTGAAGGAATGACCCAGGCTCCCTGGGTCATTCTGCCTCTCATAGGACTCACTTGAGAAGGAAAGAGCCTGGCAGTCTAAAGCAGGCATGCTCAAATAACAAATTCGGATGAAATCCGAATAGGTGTTATCGGATTTCATCCTGCTAATTACATCACCTGTGCGGGTGGGCGAGGGGGGGGGGTTAAGGCGATGGCAGATTGGAACACATCGTGGGAGGCGCCGAGGGACGGAGCGAAGAAGACCCCTGATGGGTAAGATTAACCCCCGCCCTTGCCCATCCGCACAGGTGATTTAATTAGCAGGATGAAATCCGAATAACACCTATTTGGATTTCATCCGAATTTGTTATTTGAGCATCCCTGGTCTAAAGCGACGTACACACATGCGATAACCGTCGCCTAAAATGGCCGATAACGACCGTTTAATCCGACGATCGTTATGAGTGTACAGCGAATGCCAATCAATATTGCCTGTGCATTGTTAAAGATCCGTCCCGTTAAATTTATAACTACCCCCCGATGCCCGAGCATGGCTGTTTGCATTGCTTTTTACTTGCCACACTGACCAATTAAAGCCGCTCCGTCATTTGCCGATCGTCGTCCGACAATTCTCGTATGTGTGTACATAGCTTTAGTGGGAGCCTGGCAATCCTAGCCACACCCCTCCTGTAAGGCTTCACTGAAATGGAGGAAACCTGAAAGCCTGGGCCATACCATTTCCCAGGAAGCAAATGTCCAACCTCAAGTCATCTGGAATATGGAATACAGTTCTGGGCTGCATTAGAGTTTTGGAGCAGATGCAGAGATGACTCACAAACTTGATCAGAGGGATGGGAGGTCTCACTTACCAGGTGTGATGATTTGCTCAGCTGCCTGTGCAGGCAGCCAGCCTTTTGACCATTGTGTAGGTTTGCATGCTGCAGGACTCTGGAAAGAAGAGCTTCTGTCAGTTTTGCAGCTTGTGCTAGCAGAGGAATTTGCATACGTTGTCATGCAAATTGCCTGGCCACATTCATTGGAGGCGTGTACTATAAATACTATGTCTTTCCCACAATGCTTCGCTGTTCATAAGGATTTCGTTCTATGTAACACTCCTGGTGGGGTGTCAGCCTTGCTCTCTGTTTGAACATCAGCTTAGAGTAATTCCTGAATCTGCGCTAGGCAGATTTCCCTAGTGCAGTTAGGATTGTATTATCTGTATTGCCTGTTCTGTCTTGTCTTGCCTGTTGCCATTGTCCAGTCCCTACGGTGGTCGACAGGAAATGGTTCTGATCTCTGTTCTTGGAGTATAGCTGGTGCAGCGGTTGCTACCAGCTATCTCTTCTGTTCTGTCTCCTGAGATCGCGCTAGCTACTTTTCGCTAGCGCTGGGGATCCTTCTGTTCTGTCTCCTGGGATCGCGCTAGCTACTTTTCGCTAGCGCTGGATATCCTTCTGTTCTGTCTCCTGGGATCGCGCTAGCTACTTTTCGCTAGCGCTGGGGATCCTTCTGTTCTGTCTTCTGGGATCGCGCTAGCCACTTTTCGCTAGCGCTGGGGATCCTTCTGTTCTGCTACTCTGTACCTGGATCATGCTAGCCACTTTTCGCTTGTGCTGTGGATCCTATCTCTCGCTTGTCCCTGTTTTCGTGTGTCTGTCTTATCTGCTACAACCGCTTGCTGGCTGCTCGGTGAGGTAACCGTTAAGCAAGCGTTCGCGTCCTCTGTTTCATGTTTGTCTGTCGATGGTTAGTTAGGCGTGCTTGTCTCTATTGTGCTTATCACGTGGAGACCGCGCATAACCGCGTGCACTGTTGCGAATGAGTGCGGTGTTCGCGGTTAGCTAGCGTTTGTTATTTTCCGTATCTCCTTATTGTATTATTTGCTGTGCCTTTGCTAACCTCGTATTCTGTCCTGATCTGCCTTGTGTCTCGTCTGGCGATCGCACCTCTCGCGATCGCGTTCCTATTTCATATCTGCTGTTGTGTGTGTGCGGTCGCGGGGTGGCGACTGGATTGGCGCACACACATACAACCTGTCCCTTTGCTCATTCTCATTCGCAATCGCCTCTCTTGCGATTGCGTTCTGCGTTTCGTACAATTCCTGTCTGGCATTTGTGGAGGTACAGAGGATTGGTTCCTCTGCACTCCCCAGCGCCATCTGCCGACAGGAATTTTCCCTCTACGGGTGCGTAGCACCTTTTGCTGGGTTCCTGCAAATTATACGCTTGTGGAGGATTTCCGCCGTGTCAGCGCACGCGTTGTGCGCTGATCACGGGGAAAGTTCCACAATCGTTACAGTATGAACAGCCCAACCCAAAACCCCAGTGTAGACGGAATTTCTGATTTGTACGATTTTGTCGAGTTTGGGTCCTGTGTCTTTAAGAGCTTTAAAAGGCTAAATTCAGAGACCAAGGCGGAATTTCTTTCTGAATGTGTGAGATTTTGTCTGAATCCCACCTTTCAGATTTCTGATCCGTCCACGTCGGCTCTTCTGTTTGCCTATGTGCTCGTAAAAGACGATTTGTTCACCTGGGCATATAATCTGTTAAAAATCAATTCTTGGAATGATAATCTGTATCAGTTTCTTGCAGTGATATTCTCTCACTGGTTTAAACTGCCTGGCTTACCACCTGCTCTGATTGAGTGTGTAGCTGCTGATAAGTCAGCTGATCTTTCCCTTCCATGCAAAACTTTTCAGTATGACAATCAGTTCAATGTGTCTGTTGCCACTTCAGGTTTTAAACAGCAGACATGCAAAGTGGCGAAAAAGAGAAAAACTAAAAAACGCAAGCATCGGAATAAAACACTTCCTATTGATGTTTGTAATGATGTTGTTCCGTCTTCGGCTTTTTTGCCCCAATCCAAAGCTTATGTGGATCCTGCTATAGGTAGGATCGCACACTACATTAAAGCAGTTAAAAAATCTGTTCTTGTTCCTGAACTCCAACCCTATGGAGATTATCTGGATACTGGCCTGTTTGAACCCCCATTTGCTTCCTGGGATGTTGGGGCCTTGCTGGAGGAATTCGATTTTGATTGGAAAGCTTTTTGCGATTTTTACATCGCAAAAAGCGAAGATGTCTTGAATGCTTGTCTTGACTCTATGTACCTTCTGATTGATTCCGATGAATGTGACAAGGATGATGTGGATCTGGTGATCTATGTATGGCAAACGATTTTGGATGAGTTGCACACACACCAACCAATTGATTCCAATAAAGAGACATCGTTGTCGGATGATTGTTCCTGCCTTTCTGGGGTAAAGCATGTGAGTCTTGACTTTGTGCAATCTGAAATGAATCAGTGTGCCGCTGTGGTTGATTCCTGTGCGAATCCTGAAGGATTCGCTCCTGACAGTGTGCAGTTTGAATCTGTGCGATCTGATGCCTGTTTCTCGGATGTTCCTGCAGATTGTGATCGGCATGAGTCTGCCGGTTTCCTCAAGGATGTGTGGGATCCTTTGTCATTTAGAAACAGATCTTTGAGATCTTCCGTCTGTGACCCTGCTATGGGGAAAAGTTCTCGACTATGCAGCGTCAAAAGTAAATTTAATATGCCTAATAAAGTTTGTCCTGTTGATGTCACTATTTCTTCTGCAGATGAGTCTCTGTCTCACCCTGTTCACACCTGTAAGGGCCTGTTGCCTGGGGACAGTTGCTCCAGCGTTTCGGTCCTAGATGCCTTGCAGTCTGCTCCGCAGATCGCGGAGGTTTGCGCAATAGAAGCGTCAGTTTCACAACCTAAAATGAATTTTGATTCGCAGGTTTTGCGTTCTGATTCCTCGGATTCGACATTGTTAGCCGAATCTAAGAGTGAGACAGCGCTTCGGTTTTGCGAATCTGATGCTGAACCCTCTTTGCCTTATTCAGAGACGCTTTCTCTGAACCTGCCCTGTACCATGAATAACAATATGATGTCCAATCACACTGACATTTGTGAGTCCCTTTCTTGCTCTGAGGGAAGTTTTGACTCTCCCCCCTGTACTCTGGATGAGTCAACATTGCCTTGTACAATATCTCCTGCCCTGCCCCTAGAGGCTCATCTAGGTATTGCTGCTATTTTTACTTGTTTTTCTGCAGTTTTGGAGTTACAAGCTAGTTTGACTGCCACACAGAATTCTGGGTACAGTGAGAATGAAGTTAGGGAGTCAGTGTGTGTTCCAGTAAATATACCTGTACATTCCCCTCATGATGATGAGATCCAGTCTCAGGTTATGGTGGAACCATTCCTGGTGACATCTGCCCTGTCCACAAAATAAAGTTCCAGTTTTGCCCTGTAACATGGATAGTTCAGAATCCTTCCTAGAAAACTTGAAAAATGATGTTCCTGAGGTCTTGTTTGATGTTCTGGAGGTCTCCGAGTTCCTCCCAAAGGGTGCAGAACTTGTAGGAGATGTCTCCTGTCCCCCAAGTCCTTCTGAGGTGTTGCCCTCTTCCGTAGGCATTGCTGCCTTGCTGGCTACCTTTTCAGCTCTGGTGGAGCTTCAGTCATGTGTAGTCAATGATGATATTGCAGTCACAGAAATTTCCGAATTTGAATACGAGTCTTCTTTTGAAAGTCCAGTGCTTGAGACCATTGCTCGTGATGATTCTCTGCCCAGTCCTGGTTTTGGTTTCCTCGTGCCGGACTCTGAGGTTGGCAGTTCCCCGACATGTCCTGAGGTTTCTCCTGTGCTGGTGTACCCCAGTGTGCTCTGTGACCCAGAAAGCCCAAGTGTGCCTCGGTTACCAGCGTACTCAGATGCTTCCTCGGTGGAGACATGCTCTGATTTAGCCTGCCTGCTTGCATGCCCAGAAGTGGTCCCTGAAAGTCTTGATCTTGATGGGTGTCCTCGTAATTCTGAATCCGGAATTGTCATTGGTTCCATGGGGGTTCTTGGTAATTCTCCATGTGAGCCTGGTGATTGTTCTGCCCTCTTGGGATCTCTGTGGAGCTTCAAAAGGTTCTGGGAGATTCCGGGAGAAATTTTGCTTGGTCCCCTGGATAAGATCAACGGTGGCTTTTGTGTTGTAAGGGACACTTCGAACAGGTATTGTGGCAGGTTTGGTATTTTCGGACGCTCCTTGGAAGGTGGTGGGTATTGTCTGGAGGGTGTCGATGGCTTCTTCTCTGGCAGTCACAGTCCTGATGGGTGTTATACTGAGACTGGTAGTACTGATGGGCATGTTTCGGTGGATTCTGTTTCCGATGAGGTCGGTTTTGGGTGGACTGACTCTGGAATTGGACCTTGTCGGGCTACCCCGACCTTCATGAGTCTTCAGTTTGAGTCTGTTGCTAATAGCAGTTTTGAGGGTCGTCTGGAATTCGACCCTGGAGGGGGGGGGGTACTGTGATGATTTGCTCAGCTGCCTGTGCAGGCAGCCAGCCTTTTGACCATTGTGTAGGTTTGCATGCTGCAGGACTCTGGAAAGAAGAGCTTCTGTCAGTTTTGCAGCTTGTGCTTGCAGAGGAATTTGCATACGTTGTCATGCAAATTGCCTGGCCACATTCATTGGAGGCGTGTACTATAAGTACTATGTCTTTCCCACAATGCTTCGCTGTTCATAAGGATTTCGTCCTATGTAACACTCCTGGTGGGGTGTCAGCCTTGCTCTCTGTTTGAACATCAGCTTAGAGTAATTCCTGAATCTGCGCTAGGCAGATTTTCCTAGTGCAGTTAGGATTGTATTATCTGTATTGCCTGTTCTGTCTTGTCTTGCCTGTTGCCATTGTCCAGTCCCTACGGTGGTCGACAGGAAATGGTTCTGATCTCTGTTCTTGGAGTATAGCTGGTGTAGCGGTTGCTACCGAGCTATCTCTTCTGTTCTGTCTCCTGGGATCGCGCTAGCTACTTTTCGCTAGCGCTGGGGATCCTTCTGTTCTGTCTCCTGGGATCGCGCTAGCTACTTTTCGCTAGCGCTTGGGATCCTTCTGTTCTGTCTCCTGGGATCGCGCTAGCTACTTTTCGCTAGCGCTGGGGATCCTTCTGTTCTGTCTTCTGGGATCGCGCTAGCCACTTTTCGCTAGCGCTGGGGATCCTTCTGTTCTGCTACTCTGTACCTGGATCGCGCTAGCCACTTTTCGCTTGTGCTGTGGATCCTATCTCTCGCTTGTCCCTGTTTTAGTGTGTCTGTCTTATCTGCTACAACCGCTTGCTGGAGGCTCGGTGAGGTAACCGTTAAGCAAGCGTTCGCGTCCTCTGTTTCATGTTTGTCTGTCGATGGTTAGTTAGGCGTGCTTGTCTCTATTGTGCTTATCACGTGGAGACCGCGCATAACAGCGTGCACTGTTGCGAATGAGTGCGGTGTTCGCGGTTAGCTAGCGTTTGTTATTTTCCGCATCTCCTTATTGTATTATTTGCTGTGCCTTTGCAAACCTCGTATTCTATCCTGATCTGCCTTGTGTCTCGTCTGGCGATCGCACCTCTCGCGATCGCGTTCCTATTTCATATCTGCTGTTGTGGTTGTGCGGTCGCGGGGTGGCGACTGGATTGGCGCACACACATACAACCTGTCCCTTTGCTCATTCTCATTCGCAATCGCCTCTCTTGCGATTGCGTTCTGCGTTTCGTACAATTCCTGTCTGGCATTTGTGGAGGTACAGAGGATTGGTTCCTCTGCACTCTCCAGCGCCATCTGCCGACAGGAACTTTCCCTCTACGGGTGCGTAGCACCTTTTGCTGGGTTCCTGCAAATTATACGCTTGTGGAGGATTTCCGCCGTGTCAGCGCACGCGTTGTGCGCTGATCACGGGGAAAGTTCCACAATCGTTACACCAGGAAAGGTTAGATAAACTGGGCTTGTTTAGTTTGAAGAAATGATGCGATCTAATGAATCTAACTAACATGTATCAATACATGAGAGGCCAATATAAAAACTTGGCAGATGAGCTTTTTGTCTCTAGGCTTGTGCAAAGGACCATGGGTGGCAATAAAACATGGCTGTTTTTTTAGCCTGCTTACAATTGCATAATCCCTATTTAATGTACAACCATTCATGTGGTCCATCCATGTACAACCTGTCATGTGCCCCTCAGTCTCTGTGAAGCACAATTCAGGCACCTTCAGTAAAGTACAGTGCAATACATGCACCACCAATCACTTCAGTTCATAGTATGTTCCCAATTAGATGATTAGCTTTGTAGGCTGCAATAAACACTCTCATTGGTACACAGCACATTCCAATGCTACGCTCTGCAGCAGGGGTGCAGCTAGGCCCAGGCAAACCATGCAGCCGCTTGGGGCCTCACCCACAGCAGGGGCCTCCCATGCTGCCAGGAGCACACTGTATGTGACTTGTAAGGCCACCGCCACCTCCCCTTCATTCACACACAGACCTCAGATCAGCAGCAATGTAAAAAGAGGGGAGAGCAGGGCAGTGACTATAGAGTACACTTCAGATGTCGAAGTGAGGTCATTTCTTGTTTCCTGCATTTGACATATGCCACATGGTTACAATGCTTACTCTCCTCTTTTCAAGTTACTGCTGATCTGCATGTATGTGAGTGTTAGGGATGGGGAGCCAGAAGGGCACTACATACCCCCGCTGACACCAATACCCTAAGGGGGGCACCTTTTGCTAACTAAACTGGGAGCACCGTTGGCTAACTATTATAATGGGAGAAGGGGCCTCTGACGAGGGGGGAGGGCCACAAATTAAGTGCCGCTTGGGGTCACAAAAACCTTAGCAACATTGTTGCTCTGCAGGACACATCCAATTGACCAATTTTACCACCTCCATGTAGTATGAGGGCCAACAGACTTTGAATAATATGACCGGACTAGCAGACCTAAGCAGATTTAAAAACGGGCTCTAGGCCACCCTCACAACCCTCCTCCCCTCTCACCTGTGACCGCTGCATGTCAGCACCACCCGCTCCACGCACCCACACACGCCCGCCCCCCTGGCCCCGTCCTCCTCCTGTCTCAACAGCCACCCATGCTACACATGCGCAGTAGCGAAAAGCACAGACACAGGGACAGGACACAGGGGTTGTATAGTGTAGGATTGTGTAGGTAGCTCTTATACTACATGGAAGTGGTAAAATTGTCCATTTAAAAATTGGGTGTGTTTACCAGCCTTAACTTCCACCCGGTCAGTGGGCCAAACTCTAGAGCCCTCCTGTACAATGCCAGACAAATGACAACCTCAGTTGGCTTTTCCCAACCTCTCCCCGCCCCACACCCTTTCCATAAAGTTGAACATAAGCAATTAGGTGAGTTTAGTTGCTGGTTTGTATGCTTATTTAGCTCAACAATTGTTTGCTCGTCCTTCCATAACCCAACTATGCCCAGCTTTCCATGATAAAACCTGTCATTAACAATAATAACCACGTAGAAATGAACTTTTTCACATTAGCCTTTTCACTACCATTTAGCTAAAGTACATATTGTTCTACCCAGTGGAAAAGCGCAGGCTTTTGTTTGCTGGAACAAACACACAATATATTGACTTCTGCAGGAAGCATTGTACACACACAGCCAGGACGGCTGCAGGAACCTTGGCTTGTAACCTTGACTCTCAATCTCGCCTGATTATCTTTTAATTGCATTATCCTATGTGAAATAGACTAGTAATTGAAAAAAGGCTATTTAGGAGAAAGCGGGCTTTTTGCTGCTATGCGCTGTTTGCTTTTTTTATTCAGATGTAAATTTCCCGGTGTGTTATTGAAGAATAGGAAAGTAAAACAGCCCAAATGGAGATGTCAGCGGTAATTTCTGACATCTTAGCACTGACTGCCAGCTATGGACTTGTTGGAAGGTTCAGGAGAGTTTGAAATGAGCTGTTTGAGGAGGGGAGGAATGTGAGGTGAAGAGGGGGTACTTAGCCGGGATCCTCGGGGTACCGTATGTGGCGGTGAAATATCAGCTTGCCGTCAGCTGAAATTGCGTGATGGATGACTCCATCACTTTCCGTTTGCAGAAGTCAAAATGAAGGATGTTATGCAAATAGGGAGGAGGCCATACTGTTCCAGGAGTGAATATGATTCATTAGCCAAGTCTCACCGCCGCTGATCACAATTTGTAGTTGCAAATGATTTTACGTTTACCTGTCTGTGAAATATTTTGCATTACACATGCATAGCACTGAATCGAATGTATACTTTAAGCGGACCTCCGCTGCGAAAATAAAGCCCACACTATTAGCACAGGCAGTAGAAGTTATAACAGTCAAAAATGTATAAACACACACAGAACTGGAAAGCAGGAGCTACCACAACTACTCAGTTGTAGTCAAAATACAAAAAATAGTGCTCAACTCCGTAGTAAAAGGGAAATGTATTAGCCAATTACAGCATCAGTATATTCCCACAGAGCAGGGGATACCCCACTCTAAAAGCATGAATCTAGGGGACCCCGCAACCTAATGGCCAAGCACTACAGTGGAGACCAGTCTCACACACACTACACAGCCAGATCACACAACACAAGTCGGCAATGCATACTGTGCGTTAAGCCCAGCACTAGGTAGATTGCAGATGCCAGTAAACTGTGTGGGCACGGATAACATATGGATCTCACTGCTCTTCAACAACCGCTGTCTGCAGGGCAGTAGAGTGTGTAGCCACAAGACAGGTGATGGTGATTCCTGTGGCGTAAGGATTGTAAGGGCCGCTCACAGGCCCGCCACAAACACAGAGCTCCATGTTTCAAACAACATGAGTTGTGAGGTCCAGCCGGTTCCGGTCCCGGATGATAAGAAAGAAATCACCACCCTTAAGGTGAGGTGACTGCCTGAAGAACTTTTTTCCCAAAAGTCTGTTCTCTGATTCAGCTACTGCTCCTGCCCTGTAGGCCCAGTACATTAGTACATAGCAAGGAAATGAGCAGCGCTACTTAAAAACAGACCAGTGCCTACCTGCAAAAGAGTGCAAGCTCGACTTGTGTCTCTGATGGAGGCCATTCGGAGGCGGCCTGGTGTTGCGCTGATCCACCTTTTGCGCAATTTTCAATTTTATTTGATTAGCCGCACCCAGGCTATGCACATACATAGGTTAGGATTTAGTTAGTATTAGGCCCCTCCCATGGAGGATCGACTTCTTCGCAGTGGGAGGGACGAGTACTTAATAGGTTGCATGCAAGCTGTTAATGGAAACCAACATCCTCCTCTAGTGGTAGACAGGTCATGTGTATGCTCGGTGTGTAATCGACCCCACAAGTGGGGCTTGCACTCTTTTGCAGGTAGGCACTGGTCTGTTTTTAAGTAGCGCTGCTCATTTCCTTGCTAATTCGTTTTTGGTCAGCTGCTCCTACTTAACAGCCATGCTTTTGGTGTATATGCAGAGCTTCTGTTTGGGTTCAAGGTGCGTTTGTAGTTCCTGGGGGGGGCTCAGCGCATCTCTGATGGAGGCCATTCAGAGGCGGCCTGGTGTTGCGCTGATCCACCTTTTGCGCAATTTTCAATTTTATTTGATTAGCCGCACCCAGGCTATGCATATACATAGGTTAGGATTTAGTTAGTGTTAGGCCCCTCCCATGGAGGATTGACTTCTTCGCAGTGGGAGGGACGAGTACTTAATAGGTTGCATGCAAGCTGTTAATGGAAACCAACATCCTCCTCTAGTGGTAGACAGGTCATGTGTATGCTCGGTGTTTATTCGACCCCACAAGTGGGGCTTGCACTCTTTTGTAGGTAGGCACTGGTCTGTTTTTAAGTAGCGCTGCTCATTTCCTTACTATGTACTAATGTAATTCGTTTTTGGTCAGCTGTTCCCACTTAACAGCCATGCTTTTGGTGTATATGCAGAGCTTCTGTTTGGGTTCAAGGTGCGTTTGTAGTTCCTGGGGGGGCTCAGCGCATCTCTGATGGAGGCCATTCGGAGGCGGCCTGGTGTTGCGCTGATCCACCTTTTGCGCAAGGCCCAGTACATTGCCGCAGATCTTCTAAATTGTGCTCTAACTTACTGGGAGAATTGTGTCCTGAAGCTTCAAAACATTCTGCAGCACATATCCTAATCCATTTAGCTATAGCTATTTGATATTTTTTGCCCTTATAGGTGCCTTATAGGTATAAATCAAGCAGTTTTCCTAAATTCTCTAACGCTCTGCCTATTAATCAATAAGCAACTTCTATCATCCAGTATTGACCATTTTTGTACCCTTTGATTGGCTGCATTAGTGCAAAAAGAAGGTAAAATAGTCTGCTGTGTTATTGTAAGGGATCGCTCCTCTCGCCCACAGTATGGTCTGAGGCGGAGACAGAGGTAGAGCCAGCTGACACTTAGGCAGGAGTTTATGTAATAAATAATAATGTGTGGATGCTGGCCCTGCCTGGGATTGGGCCCTGGTCTCTCACGTCGGAGGCGGTGCTCTTGCCACTGTACTATAGCTGAGACACTGTCAGGATGTTTTGCTGGTTAGTACTGGTTACTAGAGTTGGGCCGAACGGTTCGCCTACGAACGGTTCCATGCGAACTTCCGTGGTTCGCGTTCGCGTCCCGCAGGCGAACCTTTGCGGAAGTTCGGATCGCCCCATAATGCACATGGAGGGTCAACTTTGACTCTCTACATCACAGTCAGCAGGCCCAGTGTAGCCAATTAGGCTACACTAGCCCCTGGAGCCCCACCCCTCTTATATAAGGCAGGCAGCAGCGGCCATTACGGTCACTCGTGTGCCTGCATTAGTGAGAGTAGGGCGAGCTGCTGCAGACTGTCTCTCATAGGGAAAGATTAGTTAGGCTTAGCTTGTTCCTGGCTGCATACCTGTTCTGTGAACCCACCACTGCATACCTGTACTGTGAACCCACCACTGCATACCTGTTCAGTGAACCCAACACTGCATACCTGTTCTGTGAACCCACCACTGCATACCTGTACTGTGAACCCACCACTGCATACCTGTTCAGTGAACCCACCACTGCATACCTGTTCAGTGAACCCACCACTGCATACCTGTTCAGTGAACCCGCCACTGCATACCTGTTCTGTGAACCCACCACTGCATACCTGTTCTGTGAACCCACCACTGCATACCTGTTCTGTGAACTCACCACTGCATACCTGTTGTGTTCAGTGAACCTGCCACTGCATACCTGTTCTGTTCAGTGGACCCGCCACTGTATACCTGTTCAGTGAACCCGCCACTGCATACCTGTTGTGTTCAGTGAACCTGCCACTGCATACCTGTTCTGTGAACCCGCCACTGCATACCTGTTCTGTTCAGTGGACCCGCCACTATATACCTGTTCTGTTCAGTGAACACGCCACTGTATACCTGTTCAGTGAACCCGCCACTGCATACCTGTTCTGTTCAGTGAACCTGCCACTGCATACCTGTTCTGTGAACCCGCCACTGTATACCTGTACTGTTCAGTGAACCCGCCACTGCATACCTGTTCTGTTCAGTGGACCCGCTACTGTATACCTGTTCTGTTCAGTGAACCCGCCACTGTATACCTGTACTGTTCAGTGAACCCGCCACTGCATACCTGTTCTGTTCAGTGGAGCCGCTACTGTATACCGGTTCTGTTCAGTGAACCCGCCACTGCATACCTGTTGTGTTCAGTGAACCCGACATTGTATACCTGTACTGTTCAGTGAACCTGCCACTGCATACCTGTACTGTTCAGTGAACCCGCCACTGCATACCTGTTGTGTTCAGTGAACCCGCCACTGCATACCTGTTTTGTTCAGTGAACCTGCCACTGCATACCTGTTCTGTGAACCCGCCACTGTATACCTGTACTGTTCAGTGAACCTGCCACTGCATACCTGTTGTGTTCAGTGAACCTGCCACTGTATACCTGTTCTGTTCAGTGAACCCGCCACTGTATACCTGTTCAGTGAACCCGCCACTGCATACCTGTTCTGTTCAGTGAACCTGCCACTGCATACCTGTTCTGTGAACCCACCACTGTATACCTGTACTGTTCAGTGAACCCGCCACTGCATACCTGTTCTGTTCAGTGAACCTGCCACTGCATACCTGTTCTGTGAACCCGCCACTGTATACCTGTACTGTTCAGTGAACCCGCCACTGCATACCTGTTGTGTTCAGTGAACCTGCCACTGTATACCTGTACTGTTCAGTGAACCCGCCACTGCATACCTGTACTGTTCAGTGAACCCGCCACTGCATACCTGTTGTGTTCAGTGAACCCGCCACTGTATACCTGTTCTGTTCAGTGAACCTGCCACTGCATACCTGTTCTGTGAACCCGCCACTGTATACCTGTACTGTTCAGTGAACCCGCCACTGCATACCTGTTGTGTTCAGTGAACCTGCCACTGTATACCTGTACTGTTCAGTGAACCCGCCACTGCATACCTGTTGTGTTCAGTGAACCCGCCACTGCATACCTGTTCTGTTCAGTGAACCTGCCACTGCATACCTGTTCTGTGAACCCGCCACTGTATACCTGTACTGTTCAGTGAACCCGCCACTGCATACCTGTTGTGTTCAGTGAACCTGCCACTGTATACCTGTTCTGTTCAGTGAACCCGCCACTGTATACCTGTTCAGTGAACCCACCACTGCATACCTGTTCTGTTCAGTGAGCCTGCCACTGCATACCTGTTCTGTGAACCCGCCACTGTATACCTATACTGTTCAGTGAACCCGCCACTGCATACCTGTTCTGTTCAGTGAACCCGCCACTGCATACCTGTTCTGTTCAGTGAACCTGCCACTGCATACCTGTTCTGTGAACCCGCCACTGTATACCTGTACTGTTCAGTGAACCCGCCACTGCATACCTGTTCTGTTCAGTGAACCTGCCACTGCATACCTGTTCTGTGAACCCGCAACTGTATACCTGTACTGTTCAGTGAACCCGCCACTGCATACCTGTTGTGTTCAGTGAACCTGCCACTGTATACCTGTACTGTTCAGTGAACCCACCACTGCATACCTGTACTGTTCAGTGAACCTGCCACTGCATACCTGTTGTGTTCAGTGAACCCGCCACTGCATACCTGTTCTGTTCAGTGAACCTGCCACTGCATACCTGTTCTGTGAACCAGCCACTGTATACCTGTACTGTTCAGTGAACCCGCCACTGCATACCTGCTCTGTTCAGTGAACCTGCCACTGCATACCTGTTCTGTGAACCCGCCACTGTATACCTGTACTGTTCAGTGAACCCGCCACTGCATGCCTGTTGTGTTCAGTGAACCTGCCACTGTATACCTGTTCTGTTCAGTGAACCCGCCACTGTATACCTGTTCTGTGAACCCGCCACTGCATACCTGTTCTGTTCAGTGAACCTGCCACTGCATACCTGTTCTGTGAACCGGCCACTGTATACCTGTACTGTTCAGTGAACCTGCCACTGCATACCTGTTCTGTTCAGTGAACCCGCCACTGCATACCTGTTCTGTTCAGTGAACCTGCCACTGCATACCTGTTCTGTGAACCCGCCACTGTATACCTGTTCTGTTCAGTGAACCCACCGCATCAGTGCGCATACCTGTGCAGTTAAGTGAACCCACCTACCTACGTGAGTGCACGCAGTGTGATATACCACTCCGTGCATACCCGATATGGACAAAACAGGTAGAGGAAGAGGTAGTGCCAGAGCCAGAGGAAGGCCACCCGGCAGGTCTGCGCGAGGTCGTGTAAATGTAATTTCATGTGGACCTGGCCCACAGTACAGTGCTCGGAAGAAGGCACGTCCCATCACCTCCCAAGATTGTCAGGACGTGGTTGAGTATTTAGCGACACAGAACACCTCATCTTGCTCAGGCACCAGCGCTACTACTAGCACCACTTCCGCTGCATTTGACACTTCGCAAGAATTATTTAGTGTTGAAATCACTGATGCACAGCCATTGTTGTTACAGCCAGATGAATTTTCACCAGCTCATATGTCTGAGTTACGCGGCAACACTATGGATGTAACGTGTAAGGAGGATGAAGGACCTACTGATGGTGCATGTTTGGATTTGTCTGAGGCAAGCGAAGCTGGGCAGGATGATTACGATGATGACGATGATAGGGATCCTCTGTATGTTCCCAATAGAGGAGATGAAGAGGGGGACAGTTCAGAGGGGGAGTCAGAGAGTAGTAGGAGGAGAGAAGTTGCTGAAAGAAGCTGGGGCAGCTCTTCGTCAGAAACAGCTGGTGGCAGTGTCCGGCACCATGTATCGCCACCTATGTACAGCCAGCCAACTTGCCCTTCAGCATCAGCTGCTGAGGTCCCCATAGTGCCCACATCCCAGGGTGGCTCAGCGGTGTGGAAATTTTTTAATGTGTGTGCCTCAGATCGGAGCAAAGCCATCTGTTCGCTCTGCCAACAAAAATTGAGCCGTGGAAAGGCCAACACTCACGTAGGGACAAGTGCCTTACGAAGGCACCTGGAGAAAAGGCACAAACAGCAATGGGATGGCCACCTGAGCAAAAGCAGCAGCAGCACACAAAAGAAAAGTCACCCTCCTTCTCCTCTTCCTCCTTCAGGTGCATCATCTGCTTCTGCCGCTTTCTCCCTTCCACCTTCACAGGCACCCTCCTCCACTCCGCCTCTGCCCTTGAGCGGTTCCTGCTCCTCTGCCCACAGCAGCAGTCAGGTGTCCGTGAAGGAAATGTTTGAGCGGAAGAAGCCAATTTCGGCCAGTCACCCCCTTGCCCGGCGTCTGACAGCTGGCGTGGCGGAACTGTTAGCTCGCCAGCTGTTACCATACCGGCTGGTGGACTCTGAGGCCTTCCGTAAATTTGTGGCCATCGGAACACCGCAGTGGAAGATGCCAGGCCGCACTTATTTTTCGAGAAAGGCCATACCCCAACTGCACCGTGAAGTTGAGAGGCAAGTGGTGTCATCTCTTGCGAAGAGCGTTGGGTCAAGGGTACACCTGACCACGGATGCCTGGTCTGCCAAGCACGGGCAGGGCCGCTACATTACGTACACAGCCCATTGGGTCAACCTGGTGGTGAACGATGGCAAGCAGGGCGCAGCGGACCAAATTGTGACACCTCCACGGCTTGCAGGCAGGCCTCCTGCCACCTCCTCTCCTCCTGCTACATGCTCTTCGCTGTCCTCCTCCTCCTTGGCTGAGTGGCAGTTCTCCTCTCCAGCTACACAGCCCCAGCTCCGCAGGGCCTATGCTGCATGCCAGGTACGACGGTGTCACGCCATCTTAGACATGTCTTGTCTCAAAGCGGAGAGTCACACTGGAGCAGCTCTCCTGGCTGCTCTTAAGAAACAGGTGGATGAGTGGCTGACCCCGCACCACCTGGAGATAGGCAACGTGGTGTGCGACAACGGCAGCAATCTGCTTGCCGCTTTGCATATGGGGAAGCTGACACACATACCCTGCATGGCACATGTCATGAATCTAGTTGTTCAAAGATTTGTGGCAAAGTACCCTGGCTTAGCGGATGTCCTGAAGCAGGCCAGGAAAGTCTGTGGGCATTTGAGGCGGTCTTACACAGCCATGGCACGCTTTGCGGAAATTCAGCGGAAAAACAACATGCCGGTGAGACGCCTCATTTGCGATAGCCCGACTCGCTGGAATTCGACCCTGCTCATGTTCTCCCGCCTGCTAGAACAGAAGAAAGCCGTCACCCACTACCTCTACAACTACAGTAGAATGAAACAGTCTGGGAAGATGGGGATGTTCTGGCCCGACAACTGGACACTGATGAAAAATGCATGCAGGCTCATGCGGCCGTTTGAGGAGGTGACCAACCTGGTGAGCCGCAGTGAGAGCACCATCAGCGACTTAATTCCCTACGCTTACTTCTTGGAGCGTGCTGTGCGTAGAGTGGTGGATGAAGCTGCGAATGAGCATGACCAGGAACCGTTACGGCAGGAACAGGCATGGGACCAATTTTCATCAGACCCAGCTGTTTCCTCAACACCTGCGGCAGCACAGAGGGGGGAGGAGGAGGAAGAAGAGAAGTCGTGTGCAGAAGATGAGTCAGACTCAGAGGATGATGAGCAAGGTGTTTCTTTGGGGGAGGAGGAGGAGGAGGGGACGGCGGCAGGAGAACACCCGCAGCAGGCGTCGCCGGGGGCTTGTGCTGCTCAACCTTCCCGTGGTATTGTTCGCAGCTGGGGGGAGGAGGTTGACTTACGTGACGTCACTGAGGAAGAGCAAGAGGAGATGGAGGGTACTGGATCCGACTTTGTGCAGATGTCGTCTTTTATGCTGTCCTGCCTGTTGAGGGACCCCCGTATAAAAAACCTCAAGGGGAATGAGCTGTACTGGGTGGCCACACTACTAGACCCTCGGTACAGGCACAAAGTGGCGGACCTGTTACCAACTCACCTGAAGGTGGAAAGGATGCAGCACATGCAGAACCAGCTGTCAACTATGCTTTACAATGCCTTTAAGGGTGATGTGACAGCACAACGCCAGCAAGGTACCACTGCCACTAATCCTCCTCCCGTGTCCACGCAGTCAAAGACAGGACGCTCCAGCGATCTCATGGTGATGTCGGACATGCGGACGTTCTTTAGTCCAACGCCTCGCGGTAGCCCTTCCGGATCCACCCTCCACCAACGCCTGGAACGGCAGGTAGCCGACTACCTGGCCTTAAGTGTGGATGTAGACACTGCTGTGAACAGCGATGAGGAACCCTTGAACTACTGGGTGCGCAGGCTTGACCTGTGGCCAGAGCTGTCCCAATTTGCCATCCAACTTCTCTCCTGCCCTACCGCAAGCGTCCTGTCAGAAAGGACCTTCAGCGCAGCTGGAGGCATTGTCACTGAGAAGAGAAGTCGCCTAAGTCACAAAAGTGTTAAGTACCTCACCTTTATCAAAATGAATGAGGCATGGATCCCGGAGGGCTGCTGCTCGCCCCAAGACTAAGTCAGTCCCCGCACACACAGCATCTCTGCCTGCACGTCGTGTGACTGGCTGCCTGGCCTGCCCCAAGAAGACTAAGTCGCTCCCAGTCCCTCCACACAGCATGTCTGCCTGCAGGCCGCTTGACTACCTTCTCCGCCACCACCAACAGGGTCCGGGACTCCAGGTGGATTGCTGAATTTTTTAGGCCACTGCTAGCAGCGGCCGCTGTAATAATTTTTCTGGTGCGTGTACATGACTGCCTAATTTTTCTGGCTGCACTGCGGGCAGCTGCAACAACAAAAGAAAAGGCATGTACATGCGCCCATTCCCCTTCGTGATCATTACCTTGCCATGGTGAAGGGGCTTGCGTATCACAATGAAGCAATGACCGGCGCCTAGATGAGTGTCTCGGGGGGCACACAAAAGATAATAAGGTCGTTGCTTCATTGTGGTCAGACCAAATTTGATCAGCTGGACAGTCACTGTTCTGTCATTCAGCTACATCAGCCAGGCGACCATATGGGCTGTAAAGCCACCAAAACCTGCACTCTCGCCATGGTGCGCACCAGTCCAGCACGGCCGTCACTACACAAACAGCTGTTTGCGGTGCGTTACACGGTGAGTTTGGTGTGTCAGTGTGAAGCAGTACCTTAATTACACTACCTGATTGATGTATACACATGCAAGATGTTTTAAAGCACTTTAGGCCTGTCATTTAGCATTCAATGTGATTTCTGCTCTTAAAACGCTGCTTTGCGTCAAATCCAGATTTTTCCTGGGGACTTTTGGCGTGTATCCCACTCCGCCATGCCCCCCTCCAGGTGTTAGACCCCTTGAAACATCTTTTCCATCACTTTTGTGGCCAGCATAATTTTTTTTTCTTTCAAAGTTTGCATCCCCATTGAAGTCTATTGCGGTTCGCGAACTTTAACGCGAACCGAACCTTCCGCGGAAGTTCGCGAACCCGGTTCGCGAACCTAAAATCGGAGGTTCGGCCCAACTCTACTGGTTACCAGTTGACATGTATTGCCACCTGTGTCAGCTGATCTCTCTCTCAGTTGATATTTAAACTAGATTAATGCCTGCGTGTGATTGGCTGTTGTGTGCATGCGACTGACCACTGATTGGTTGCCTGATATATGTATGAGTTAGAAAAACACAATCTGCTACAACACAGAAGTGTGAACAGCCCTATAGAATTGAATGGGCAGTAAGTTAGCATGCAGAATTATTCTGCAACACAACGGACGTAATGTGCAAGGGCCCTTAAGGTGCCCATACACTCGTCAGATTGGCAGAAGATAGATAAGAAATGCATCTGATGATCTATCTGATGCGTTTTTAGAACATTTTTTACCAGGATAGAATTCCAATAGATTTCAGTTTGAAATCTGTTGAAATTCGATCTGATGGCATTTTTTTGCCATCAGATTTCCATGAAGGCCAATGCAAACTGATAAGCAATCTCATCAGATCGACCTAAATTTTCCACCCTGCTAGTTCGATGGAAATCCATCGAAATCGATCGAAATCGGCCGTCGATCGGTCGATTGGCCAACCGATTTGCGATCGATCGATCGATCGATCGACCGCGATCGATCGGTCGGCCAGAAAATCGGCTGAGTGTATGGGCTGCTTTAGTCTTTTCTTTCCACTGACAAAAGGTTTCATAATATGTGTTGTAAATTGCTTGTGTCACTGGGCTTGATTCACAAAGCGGTGATAACCCAGTTATCACGCCTAAAAGACTTTAAGCAGCCCATACACTCAGCCGATTTTCTGGCCGACCGATCGATCGCGGTCGATCGATCGATCGATCGATCGCAAATCGGTTGGCCAATCGACCGATCGACGGCCGATTTCGATCGATTTCGATGGATTTCCATCGAACTTGCAGGGTGGAAAATTTAGGTCGATCTGATGAGATTGCTTATCAGTTTGCATTGGCCTTAATGGAAATCTGATGGCAAAAAAATGCCATCAGATCGAATTTCAACAGATTTCAAACTGAAATCTATTGGAATTCTATTCTGGTAAAAAATGTTCTAAAAACGCATCAGATAGACCATCAGATGCATTTCTTATCTGTCTGCTGCCAATCTGACGAGTGTATGGGCACCTTTAGGCGTGATGACCTTTTCACCACTGAGTTATCACCGCTTTTTCCTGCTCTTCGCGCGAAGTTACCGCGCGTACGCGCGTGAGCGCGCGCGCAAAGTCCCATAGGGTTTAATGGGAGCTTCGCGCGAAGCGTCGGGTGCTGCGCGCGCACTTACGCGCGGTAACTTCGCGCGAGTTTCTTCTTATCATGCCTAAAGTGAGTTTAGGCGTGATAAGGGCCTTTTCACCAGCGTGCAAACACTTTGCACCGCTTGGTGAATCAAGCCCACTGTTTCTTTACTGTTTACAACTGGTCTGACTACTTTTTCTCACAGGCTCTTCAATTTCAGGATCTCTCTTTCAGAAACTATGAGGTGAGCAGTGGCGTAGCTAAGGAGCTGTGGGCCCCGATGCAAGTTTTACAATGGGGCCCCCCAAGTACTCTATACCGAACAATTGATACGGGGCACCAAAACCTGCCAAGGACAACCACAGTGTCAGAGGTGCAAGAAGGGGATGGGAAGCAATTTGTTAATGATCACCACTATTCAAAGCATCTATATAAGTGATTATTATGAGCACAGAACCAATAGAGAGCTAATACTGCAGTTTAGGGAGGGCCCTTTGGGGCCCCTCTGGCCCAAGGGCCCCGATGCAGTCGCTACCTCTGCACTCCCTATTGCTACGCCCCTGCTCAGGTGAGTTGTAAGTAGAGTCCATGGATCCCTTATCGACACAGTCAGAAGAGCTGAGTACCATGATGACCAATTTGGTGGTATTAAAATCTAAGACCTGGTGAAATTCTTTTTTTAATGAAATCAGGGAAAAGAATAGATTGGACTGAAGTCCATTCTTGAGCTAACACATCTATTGCTTTTGCTTTTACTTGGTGTTTCAATCTGCAAATAAGTCCTCGCAAGAGCAGGGATTCCTCACCCTTTTGTGTCATGGAATTTGTTATATTTTTTATTCATCATGTTACTTTTGTCAATGTAAATACCAATTTTGTGTATTGTACCAATTCTGTATTTTGTATATTGGTGTAAAATATTGTCTTTATTATTATGTACTGCATGTTTTGGTTCTTACTTTGTACAGCGCCATGGAATATGTTGGCGATTTATAAATCAGTACTAATGTTTGCTCAAGAAGTCTGCATGATTTTCAAAGATCCTTTTACATGATCTTTCGACAGAGATGGAGGTTTCTCTGCCAATTGTAACACTTGCATCACCAGATTCAAAAACTGTTGTGACTTCATTCCCACTTGTCTGTTGATATAAACGACTACCACTATGTTGTCAAATCTGCACATTATATCCTTGTACAAACTGGAGGGACCAAGTCATGCTTAAAATTAAAAAAAAATCCAAACATTCCCATGAATATATGTTGGCCAATAACCCTGCAGGTAATTTTTCGTCTACATGTGGACACCATCCTATCAGATAGGCATGCGTCTTCAATATTTTTAAGGGTTGGGTATTTCCATATCCTCCCTTCTGTCAGGTTCTTTTCAGTCATCCACCAGTTTAGAGGTCTTTTGATTTGCATTGGAATAATAATCTGCTGGTCTGAAGAATTTAGATGCTTGATCCAATTCAGCAACATTCGGGATTGCAGTCTTGCTGCGTGCATTAAGGCCCACTGTACTGCGGGGCCTGTTGCTGTTAGCAAGCCTAGGATGCTCATTATGCCCCTGATAGAATATGCTGATGACTCCTGTAAAAGGTTGACTGAAGCTCTCATCTTCTCATCTGACACGAGGATCTTCCATGTCAGATACACTATTCTGAAGCCTTGAAACTGAATTGTCTGAGTAGGTTCTAGATGTGACTTCTTGCAGTTCAACTAGCCAACTCTAAAGCCTCGTACACACGCCTGACTTAAGTCAGCTAAGGAGGCCGACAACGGCCACCTCGGCCAATAGTCAGTGTGACATTGCGCACCCACCACTCAACGTCCCTCCATTTTTCCCCCGCATAGCAACACAGCGCGTTATCAGATACACAGCTGACACGCGTGTGTGCAGCTTGGCCCGGCAATGTTGCCCAAGGGGATCAGGTCCTAAACCCAAACAGGCGACATCCATCAAAGATGTAGATCCCTGTGAAGTTTATACTGTTACTAGGAGTCTGCAATCACCAGAAAATCATCCAGATGGGGAATTATCAATATTCTCTTCTGCTGAAGGAAAGCTATCAACTCGCCCATTTGTGAATATCCTTGGTGCTGAGGTTACTCCAAAAGGAAGGCAACAGAACTGATAATGACCGAGACCAGTTGGTTCCTGGACACTGACTATTAGGTACTTTTGTGACACTTATCTTATAGGGATGTGACAGTAACTACCACATGCCTAACTAGAGATTATGGAGCCCCATAAGAAAAGCCTTCATTGACATCTTTATTATCAAACCCTTTAATGCTACTACTCCTTCACCAATAAATATTGAGCATATTATCAACACAGATCAGAGTAAACCTAGAACAAAAGCAGAGCAACGGCCCAAAGTAACAAGTCAAAATCCTTCATTCAGCAGATGAGCACTTACTGCTCTGCTTTAGCTGCAGTATACTCAGCACCTGTCTATATAAATCACCCCAATGCATATTGTTGTGTCTTCTCATGGTTTGTACGGCTGTAATGCATAGACGCCGCTGAGCACCAAGAATGCAAGTTTAAAAAAAGCAATAAAAGAGGCATCAGAGCCCTTAAAAGCCCACAATGACATATGAATTGTTATTACAAATAGAAACATATCACGGGTTACTGAAGACCTCATTTGTGCACAGTACAGAACACAATCATATTTCAGGGCCTGTCTCTATGGCCAAACACTGCCCTCTGCTGGAATTTTTATGAACAGCTCTGTTCTGTGAATTTAACAGACATATTTAAAGAACAACTGAAGCGAAAAAAAAATGATGATATTATGATTTGTATGTGTAGTACAGCTAAGAAAAAAAACATTAAGATCAGATACATCAGTCTAATTGTTTCCAGTACAGGAAGAGTTGAGAAACTCCAGTTGTTATCTCTATGCAAAAAAGCTATTAAGCTCTCCGACTAACTTGGTAGTGGAGAGGGCTGTTATCTGACTTTTATTATCTCAACTGTAATTGAACTGTTTACTTTTCCTCTGCTAGAGGAGAGTTAATTACTTCACAGACTGCTCTGAAAGACTCATTTTGAACGCTGAGTGTTGTGTAATCTGCACATATTATAGAGTGATGCAATGTTAGAAAAAACACTATATACCTGAAAATAAAAATATGAGAATATTTTCTTTGCTGCTAATCTTCTAGTAATTATTTATAGTACACAACCAATTCATTATATCATATTTTTTTTTTCGCTTCAGTGTCTCTTTAAAGTGAACCTCCAGACTAAAAATCTACTCAGCAGCACTGAAAAGGCTTGGTGTTTCTTTAACAGTTTCACAGCATCAGAACTTTGTTTTTCTTATCCAAGTCTCATTTTTAGCTGCACAGAAGAAAACTGCCTGGGCATTTTTCCCTTGATGCTGTGCAAAGCATGATGAGATTTCTGATGTTGTTGTTCTTGTTCTGCTGTTTTAGTGCACTTTTTTTTTTAATTTTGAATTTGAGATTTGAAGCCTAGTGCGCGCAGCTGGGAGGGGTGATCAGGACACAGGATAGTTAGAATTGTGCCTCATGCTCCCTGTCACCTCCTTTCAACCAAAAAGATGGCTGCCCCCATAACAAAGATGGCTGCCCCCATGAAATCACAAACATTTGTCTGTTCTTTTAACAAAGGGTGGGTAAGAGATTATATTACATATCTATTTTAATTAACATAACTAATGTAACATAATGACAGTATGTTTGTTTTCCTACTTTTTATTACTCTTACAGTTATCATATTTGCTTTTGCACATAAGTAATATTGTCTGTTTACAAATTACAAGTTCCCCAAGTGTAGTTTATCGTGCCCTAAATGCTGTCATTGCATTCTATTCAAACTGCTTTTTATTATATATTAACACCTTCTAATGAGCTATTCTGACCTGTGTGTATCTGAAGCACAGAGAGCTTCTTTTCACTTGTTACACTGTGTTTGTTTACATTCCAATGTTGTTACAATGTTTGTAAAGATTCTGTTATCTTCAGCTTGGATGCAGATTTGAAGCTGAATAGCAGGACAAACTGCTTTTGTTTAACCATTTCAGTGATGTTCTGCTAAAAAAAAAATCTGGAATAGCTTTCAAGCTGTGAGGAATCTTTTAGAGCAAAGTAGAAATGCTGACTTTCAGACCACTTTAACAGATTTACTCATTTAATGTTTTTCTATACACTTTGGCTCCTGTCAATAGAAAAAGTAAAATTGTTTTTCCCCTTAGTTTACTACTTCAAACTATAGATTTATTGCCTAAAAAGCCTGGTCACATTTCTGGCAGTGACAATAGTTCGTTTTACAAGTTTTTATAGATCTGTCCAGCTGAGATTCAGGTGGTTCTGAAACTAAACCTGCCTTTTCTTTTACCACAATAAACCAAGGTGAGTATCTTGGATAATCTCCTTTTAAATACATACCTACCAACTTTTTGAGATAAGAAAGAGGGGAATTTAAAGGACACATCTGAAAATTAAAAAACAAGTTCTACTTACCCGGGGGCATGCTCCAGCCCCTGGTAGCCAATATGTCCCTTGCCGCAGCTCTGGTGTCCCAGGGTCTCCTCCGCTGCAGATGCTGATCTTGCCAGGTCGGCATCATCTAAGCCTCACGTGGCAGAATGGTCCCAGCCACTGGAGCGCGGCTGCACGCAAGTGCAGAAGATGCCGAACTAGCGAGGTCGGCATCTGCAACGGAGGGGACCCCAGAGCTGTGGCGAGGGCCATATCGGCGGCCAGGGGCTGGAAGAAGCCCAGGTAAGTAGATTTTTTTTTTCTTTACTCGGACATTTCCTTTAAGCACAAGCCTGCCACGTGAGATCAGCAGGGCTGACGAGCAAGTGTTATTATTTAAAAGGAAATAAATATAGCAGCCACCATATCCCTCCCAGTTCAGACGTACTTTAAATTTGAAAAAATAAACTTGGTCCCTTGTTCAGCAGCACTCCGCTGTTCTCTTCACAGAATGTAGAGTGTGCCAGACCTCTCTATCATCACATCTAGGACCAGAAGGATGAACAGAAAGGGTTCCCATAACAACTGGTGCAGCAGCGGCTTGAAACTTGAGAACTGTCATCTCCATAGCAATGAACTTCTGGCACTGATACATGTGCGATGGTTAGAAAAAAAATGTATATTCAGCACAATTCACATAGTGGTTACCATTCAAGTGACAAGCAGGAGATCCACTGTACAAACTGAGAAACCTCTTCATGCCAAAGAGTTTGACAAATGCTGTATAGGGGATAGCTGACTATTTTGATCAGATAGTCAAATTGTGCCTAGTCATAAAAACAAAACAAAATCCACAGCATGATTTAATAAAGTTGTCAATTATTTGATCCAGATGGCCACCATGAATTATTTTGTCAGCGCTAAACAGGCCGTACACGTATGTAACTTTTTAAAATATGTCAAAGCTATGGTAAAAGCTGATGCACATTTTCATGTTCTGCACATATTTTTATAGACACCATGGGCATTCGCACAGAAAATAGACATGCTCGTTTTTTACAGTAGCGCCATGTAATACAAAGAGAGAACACATGGTTGCATTTTTTTATTTTGGGATAAAGTCAGAGGTTTGAACTTCTGCCCAGGTCCAGTTGCTGTGTTCCCGGGCGTGGCCAGGTCTATGCATGTCCATGCAGTCCACGACTCAGCTGAGTGATGGACTTTTCAGGGCTGTCAGTGGCACAACAGAGGGGACTGGGAGGACGGCGAGGGAGTAGATGGCCTACTGTGCATGCGTGGGAGGAAGCCCTGGGTAAGTATTGATTCACTCTATTTCTTAGTCTCTGGTACACTTTAAGCTTACTACCCTTTCCTAGCTATGTTCACATAATATAATAAAGAGTGATGAGGGCCTTTAAGGGTCAAAATTTATAATCAATTCATCCACTCAGTGTACCGCCATGTAGCTACACCAGGAAAGGAAAACGAATAAAAGGTCAGTATGCAATTTTCTGTTTATCTGTTGTCGGACCATGCTGCCCTGGCCCCTTAAAGTGAACCTGAATCGGGTAAAATTATTTAAAATAAACACATGATGTACCTGCAAATGGATATTACATTCTTTCCTCGCAATCAGTTCCTCTCAGAAGCTCACCATTTCTTCTAACAATGATTCCTTCCATTTCTGACAAGATTTTGTCAGAACTTAAATATATCAGTTTCTGTCAGCTATATATCAGTTAGTTACTGTCAGTTATAACAGCAAGGACAACTGAAGAGCAAGGTAATGTTCATGTTTCCCTATGGCTCAAATGGGCAATATTACAGTTAAAAAACGCTAGCAGATCCGCAAAATGCTAGCAGATTTTGAAACGCTTTTTCTTATTTTTCTGTAGCGTTTCAGCTAGCATTTTGCGGTTTTGGACAGCGTTTTTGGTGTAGTAGATTTCATATATTGTTACAGTAAAGCTGTTGCTGAACAGCTACTGTAACAAAAAACACCTGGCAAACTGCTCTGAAGTGCCGTTTTTCAGAGCGGTTTGCGGTTTTCCTATACTTAACATTGAGGCAGAAACGCATTCGCAATCCAAAATCTGCAGCAGCCCGGGAGTATGCGTTTCTGCAAAACGCCTCCCGCTCTGGTGTGCACCTGCCCATTGAAATACATTACCCTAGCGGATCCACACCTGCAAGCGGATCGCAAACCGCAGCCGAACCGCTCTGGTGTGCACTAGGCCTAACAGTGTGCTGACCAGGAAGCTGTTATGGGGTAAAGGCTATTTTCAAAACAGAGGGCATCAATTCCATTGATCACAGGAGAGGATAAAGAGATTGATGAGTAAACTACACGGGAGGTAAGTATGACATGTATGTTAATTTTGAGTTCAAGTCTGCTTTAAGTACCAGAGCCTTTTTTTTAAATTAAGTTTTCTTCTGTGATTGGCTCACAGTGATCACGTGTCACAAACAATTCATGAAGAAGTGCAATCAATCGGTTTTCTGATTGTTTCACAATTCCAATCCAGAATGCATGTCTAGGGCCAGCAGAACGGAAAATCTGGGGTCTGGTATTTTCCAGCTGGATACAACTGTCCTCTGGGGATTAAAATGTTTTCTTTAACCCTCCTGGCGGTATAAAAAAATACGCCAGGAGGCAGCGCGGCAGTTTTTTTTAAATTTTTTTTTTCTATATCATGTAGCGAGCCCAGGGCTCGCTACATGATAGCCGCTGCTCAGCGGCATCCCCCCGCCCTCTTCGATCGCCTTCGGCGATCTCCGATCAGGAAATCCCGTTCAAAGAACGGGATTTCCTGGAGGGCTTCCCCCGTCGCCATGGCGACGGGGCGGAATGACGTCACTGACGTCGGGTCGTCATTGGGAGTCCCGGGCCACCCCTCGGCGCTGCCTGGCACTGATTGGCCAGGCAGCGCACGGGGTCTGGGGGGGGGGGGGGGGGGGGGCGCGCGCCGCACCGTATAGCGGCGATCGGGCGCGCGGCGGCGGCGATCAGGGTGCTAGCTGCGTCCAGCAAAAAAAAAATTAAACAAATCGGCCCAGCAGGGCCTGAGCGGCACCCTCCGGCGGCTTACCCCGAACTACGTTCGGGGTTACCGCCAAGAAGGTTAATCGTAGGAAAAAAAAAAAAAAAATTGGCCCTATAATAATGGCCCATACTCACGGCAACTGTTTTGGCCTGTCGTCAGCACACGTGAGCGTGTGCGCGATAGGCCGGCGACAGCTCGTCCCCAGGTCCCTCCACATACACACCCGGCAACTGATGCGGCGGAAGCTGTCGCTGTTGCTCCTCCCCCCGTCGGAAGCCCAATCTAAACCTATCTTGTTGCTGTCGCTAGTCCGCGTACTCACGCGGACTAGCGACAGTTGCGGCGGAGTTTCGGCGGCGACTGTCGCCAGGCGATTGAGCGGTTCAATCGCCTGGCGACATCAGCGACGAGCGACAGTTCGGGGTGCGCGCCCGTGCAACGCCGCATACCCACGGGCGACCTGTCGCCGCAACACACGCGCGCCGCGTGTTGTGGCGACAATTGTAGCCCGTGAGTATGGGCCATAACAGAGCACCTCACAGTTAAGTGTGAATTGCAAACCTGAAAGGGACCATTTGGTGAGACTTCCTGCTCAGCATGAGGGCAGACTTGCTGGCACCATTGTAGCAGATTGGGAATAATTGTATTGTATGATTTAAGAGATCCCGTACCTTGAGGCTGGGTTCACACATGACATAACATGAAAAAGTCGTGTTTTTGTATGCTGCTTTGCGATTTTCTATTGGGTTTTTATATTTTTATGCAGATGTGTTTTTCATGCGTTTTGATCCGTTTGCGGTTCGCTAATGTAAAACGCATATGCGTTTTGTATGCTTTTTTAATTTATGCAAATCACTAGGAAGACAACAGGAAGCAGAAACACAGATCTAATTTTTAATTAAAACGCATTAAAAAAAAACTCAATGCATATGCGTTACCATAGACTTTCATTATGTGCGTTTTGGCAGCCAGCCTGCATATATTATGCAACACTACCAGCGTTTGTGAAATGCATACTGAGCAAAACGTAGCTTCTTCTGCGTCCCCTAGACTAACATTGCTGCATAAACCGCAGCATTTCCCACTATGCTAGCGTGTCTGCTATGTGTGCACCTAGCCTAAACAGGAACTCTAGTGAAAATAATGTAACAAAAATAGCTGTTATTTCCCACAGTGTGATGTCAGTACCTCAGTGCTGTGAGGCGCTGACATCACACTGTGGGAGGGGTTTCACCACAAATTCAGCCATACAGAGCCCCCTGATGATCCGTTTGAGAAAAGGAATAGATCTCTCATGGGAAAGGGGGTATCAGCTACTGACTGGGATGAAGTTCAATTCTTGGTTACGGTTTCTCTTTAAGTCTTCCATTTTTAGTCGTCTTCTGCTTTTCCCTTTTATTTTATCTGGGCTACTTTTTCTCTATCATCGTTACTTTTAATGATTTTATGTATGTATTAATTATTGAATTATAATAAGACTGCAGTAATTTTCTCAGCTGCAAACCCGCTAAAAACCCGCTCTTCGTGTCCCTGGGCCACTAGCAGATCCTGAGGCCTTTGTGGGAAAGGGCATTTTCAATAGGTGTACTGCATAAGCATGACTAGCTTTAAGTGGCTGGGTATAAACACCCACGGTCCAAGTCAAATCCCTATTTTGATGTACCTAATGCTCTGTTGTCCTGTTTCTTTACAGATTATTCTATCTGTATTTTTAATGCTAACACATTTTTATGATGTAAAATAAGTAAAAGTTTGTTTCTTTGATAATACATATAATTAAATATTACTTCCTATGAGTTGGGCTACGATAATGATGGACCACAGATTGCTTCAAATTACAGCAGTGTGCTGTGCTGCAGTTTGGACTTTTTGGCAACACATTTCTTTATGTTGTGTTTAATGATAAGTATTATCAAAGAAACAAAATTTTACTTATTTTACATCATAAAAATAATGTGTTAGCATTAAAAATACAGATAGAATAATGGACAGTGACACATTGTAAATAAGACCATGGAACACGATTAAAAATCTAAATTTTAAAACCATTAGATGTCGTGGTCTTCAATTTGTAGATCCACTCTCTACCTCTGTAAGACTAATTAACCTTTTACGATACCCAAAAACAGTGGCATAGGCAATAGAGGGTGCAGAGGTTGCGACCGCGCCAGGGCCCTTAGGCCAGAGGGGCCCCAAGAGACCTCCCTCAACCACGGTATTAGCTCTTATTGGTCTTGCGCTGGTAATGATCTCTTCTATAGATGCTCTGAATAGTAGAAATCATTAAACTGTTCCCCATCCCTTTCTTGCACCTCTGACAATGTGGTTGTCCTTGGCAGGCTTTGGTACGTCATATCAATTGTTATGTATAGTGTGTGTTTGTGGGGCCCATAGCTCCTTAGCTAAGCCACGGCCCAAAAAGTTTAGTTCAGCAAGCCAAAATGTTTTATTTTTGAAGGGCTTTCACATTATGGGTTAGAACATGTGACCTAGTCACCAAAGAGAATGGTGCTGTGCCACATTTATTCCTGCACTGCATTTCAAGTGCATTGCTAACATTTGCTGGAAATAGTGCAATTAAAATGCATTGGACGCGCTGCCATCAGGGAAAGGTGTGATCATATGCAATAATGTACACATTACCACCACTCTGTGTAACATGTACAGTGTGAACAAAGGCTTAACGTGATCCCACTATTACTAATGTTACTTGCGCTTGTGGCATCATATTCAAAAAGACTTGAGACTAATTGCTAATAAAGGTGCATTGGCAAAGTATTGAGCAAAGGCTGTGAATACTTACTGTATGTACATGTGATTTCTCCGTTTTTTTATTTTTATTAAATTTGCAAAAACATCAATTACATTTTTTTTTTTTGCATGTTGTCATTATGGAGTGTTGTGTGTAGAATTCTGAGGACCAAAAAAAAAAATGAATTTAATCCATTTTGGAATAAGTGATGTGCTGTGAATACTTTCCGGATGCACCGTATCACTTTCTGAACCCAAGCTTCAGCTCGGATCCCTTCCAGAAGTTCCCAAGTTAAACTATATAAAGATTATCTGTCAGGGTTAAAAAGTTTAAGGTGCACAAACACTAATCACTTTTCCATGGCAGTATCAATCACTGTGATAGAATCTGCTGGAGATCAATGCCCCAACTTGGGTATACGATTGTAATTTTGATTGATTTCTGGACCAAAATTATTATTTGCTCCGGACATAAGATCAACATTTGGCTAATAGAAAGCAAAGAAGTCTGGTGCACTATAAAATGGTGTGTACTTCGATTGTCTTATTTTATTACATATACCAATCCTGGGAGTTTGGTTGGATTAGATGTGTATGACGGTTTTGTATGTTTGAGGAGCTGTGGAGGAGGAGAAAAAAAAATTTACTTTCAGTTTAGCCAGATAGTCCATGGAGGGCCACAACAAGGAGAGTATTAGGATCGAAATGACCGGGGGCAGATTTTTACAGGACATCTTCACAATTTTTACTTAAAGAAAACAATTTTATTAAAAAGAAAACATGTTTAAAGGATACATACATACAAAAACCAAATACTTTCTCAGAATTAAGCTAAATCATTTATAATTTGGATGGACAAACAAAACGATAAGACAAGAAACAAGAGCATAACAGATGTTGTCAAGCTTTGGTTTTCAGAGTGTGAGGAGGAAACTGGTGCCTGGAAAAATATCACTCATTCAACTACTATAAAATTTCCACTTGGACTAAAAATATTGATCTCTGAAGTCCAGAAACGGATGCATCTGAGAAGAGGATTGAGTCAGTTCAGCTGAAAAAGTATCTTTCCAAAATTTCATCCTTCAGTAAAACAGCCTGGCCAACTAGGAACTATCCACAAGTCTCTGCATAAGCTGGACGCCTTTTCCTGTTTGAGATTCTTTCTAACCGTCTTTAGCATCATGGATAAGTCCACTCTGTTCCTGCACAATGCAAGCCTTCAATGGAAACGGAGTAAACGTTTCTGTGCTAGCGGATCATTTCCAGCACTCCAGTTCAGGCATGTTTATTACGGATGACTTCCCCTCCCTCCACCTCAATTTGCTCATAAGCCCACTTGCGGTCACACCTGCATTCCACCCCACACTTGTTGGAGCCACACTTCCTGCAGGAATAGAAGCAGCCCATGCAGTCTTCATCCAGGCAGTCACACAGATCCATTCCGTTGGCTATGAGGATTCCCCTGCTGTCATACAGTTTGTTCTTTGCCGGTGCGCTCTGCCTGCAAATAAAAAAATAATAATATTAGTTCAGAGAGATTCTCATACTGGGTTCTGTGGCAAGATTCCTTCCCCTATCCTGAGCTGTGCATGTGAAGTAGCGGGCTGGAGGTTTAATGGAAAATTGAAGCAAGAGGGCTATGGAAGCTGCCATATTCATATCCTATTAACCTCCTTAGCGGTTATCACGAGCTCAGCTTGAGGTGAAAAAAACATGTGAGGAGCGGTATCCCGAAGCTGAAGTCGTGGTAGCCGCCGGGATGTTTATGCAGAGCAATGTGCGCAGCAGGCATTTTAACTCACCTCCTGGGGGATCCCAACGTCGGCCGCAGTTCTGCCTCTCCTCCGAGGCTCTGCTTCCCCCTGGTGAGATTACCGTCTGTCGTCATGACAGCCAGCAATTTCACTATAGGGTTACAGCGCCACCCGGAGGACAGAGAGAAAACTGCTGTGCTGGATCTCAGGGAGGTGAGTGCTGGGGCTGCTGCAGAACTCCCTAGCAGCATGATTTTTTCCAGGTTTTAGGATCTAAAAGCATGCAAAAAAATTGCACTGCTTTTAGATCCTAAAATTCGGAAAGAATCATAACACCAAGGGGGTTAAGCAATACCAGATGCCTGGCTGTCCTGCTGATCCTCTAACTCTAACACTTTCAGCCATAGACCCTGAGCAAGCATGTAGCAGACTAGGCGTTTCTGACATTATTGTCAGATCTGACAAGATTATCTACATGCTTGTTTCTAGTGTTATTCAGACACTACTGCAGCCAAATAGACCAGCAGGCCTGCCAGGCAACTGGTATTGTTTAAATGGAAATAAATATGGCAGCCTACATATCCCTCTCACTCCAGTTGTCATTTAATTCCTCTGTCCACACTTCCAAACCTATTCACAACTCCCAATAACAATTGCCATCAAATTCTAAGGGCGTGTACACACAACCAACTTTGATAAGCCAATCTTATTGCCTCCATATAGTATGAGAAATTACCTGTATCAGTAATTTTACTGATGCTCTACCAGCAACTTACCCAACTTACCCATGCACTAATAGGGGGCAAAATTTTGGAAGGAGCAGAATGTTGGAGAGAGCAATCGTGGCGAACACACCAAACAGGAATAGGGATATAACTGCTTAGCTGAAGTTCAGCACTTCTGGCCAAAAAAACAACTCAGAAGAGATAACTTGGGTCCAGTATAATCCCCTTATAGTAATCACCAAGAGACCAGGAAAAGTATTGTACCATATTAGGATTGGTCATACATTGTATATTTATACAGATGCGTTTGCTGGGACCTGAGGACTGATAATGGGATTCTACTGAATTTACTGAAGTGCTGGTAATGATTTGTATGAGGATTAAAAAGTGAAGCCACACAATCTACAACTCCAAAGGGGCCAGGGAATGCTTTCGGCTGCATTTCCACTGGGTGCAGCTTCAGAAAAGGACCCCCGTGGTGATGTGAATTTACATCCGAATTTCTATAGCACGTCTATAGGGATTCAGATGCGTTCTGCAGAAATCTGCAGCATGCATCGGCTGAGGCAATTCGTGTCTGAGCAGTAAGTCTGAGCAGTTCTGATTAATACCTGTGCGGATTTCCATAAAACATGCACTGTTTGGGGGTACTTGGAGGACAGGATTGGCACTACCCTGCTTTAGAAGCTCACGTTTTACTGTTAACATGCCAGAAATTTAAAAAATAACTAGAATACATTATTTAAAGAGGAGCTGTTAGGTATAAGGTCTCAGAGAAAATAAACACATATATCAGTAGCTAAATATAGGCTGTACTTACATTACATATGCATTTCACGGTCCACCTTTGGATTTCACAGAATTTTTATATAGTATATGCAGAGATTGATGCTCCTGACAGCTCATGGCAGGCTCCATGTTTGTCTGTCTCCTATGAAGCCAAATGTGTCGTCATGTCCTCCCTGCTTCCTGATCACAGAAAAGCTCGTACTGAATAACACTAGTTTGCAGTGAATATTAATGAGCCATGTGGCTAGGAACAATAGCGGACTCCTGCAGTGTACTCTGCCGGGAGATTTATCAGTGCTGTGCTCTGGACTGAGTTACATGCTATTGTTACTTGACCCTGTAACTTCTCATTAGCAGCCGAGGGGAGGGCCCCAGAATGCTTTGCAGTATGGTTTGCGGCTTGCGTCCTCTTAAGAGCTTGGGTCTAACAGCTTTGCTGATAAGCACACATCAAATGAAAGAGATTTTTATCTTCACTATTGCCTTTTTGGCTTCCGTCTAAACTGTTTAACACAGGAGAATAGAGGTTTAAATTAGCTTCTGCAGCCTGACAGTTACTCTTTAAAGTATTTCTAAAAGTATGCTTCAAAAAATAAATAAATAAATAAAAAAAAAAAAACACCCGGGGAAAAAGCGACTCCAGAACATTTAACAGTCTAGTAAATGCCAGGTGTGACCAATGTATTTTTTTGTTTACAAAAGGGTGGCATTACCCTTTAGGCTAGTTACACACCAGGGCGTTGCGTTTAGGGGACGTTATAGGGCACATAACGTGCCCCTAACGCAACGCCTGTTGCTCTCTGGTGTGGATGTTGGAGTGAGCCGCGTTGTGCAGCTCACTCTGGCGTCCGTGATGCGTACTCTTGGACGCATGCGGCATCACGTGGTCCCGCCCGGCCAATCGCCGCACAGAGCGGCCGCTCCAGGAAGTAAACACTGCACGTCACTGAGTGCAGTGAATATTAATTAGCCATGTGCCCGGCCGCTCTCCCCTCCTCCCCAACATGACTGAGCATGTGCAAACAGTCTAACGCGGCTTAGCCGCGTAGAACGCCCAGCATGCAGCACTTTGCTGCGTTACAATGTAATGCAACGTGGGCAGTGTGAACAGCCCACTTGTGTTACATTGCTGTGCGTTGGGGGAGCGTTACAGGCTGCACTAACGTGCGCCTGTAACGTCCGTGTGTGCAAGAAGCCTTAAAGGGAATCTGAATCACACACCTGACACAATTAAGCAGCAAATATTGCCAGAAACCTCTGATCTGCATGCTTGCTCAGGGTCTACGGCTAAAAATATTAAAGGCGGTGGATCAACAGGACTACCAGACAACTGGTATTTGTTTAAAGGACAACTGAAAGCGGACCTGAACTCAGAACGTCCTCTCTGCTCTAAAATATACACAACAGCATAAACTTTAAACAAAAACCATTTCTTTGTTACAGCTGATACAAGTCCTAAAATAAATCTGCATTGTTTCTACTTCCTGATTCATGGAAGCAGACATATGGTTAACCTTCTGTGCTTTCAAATGGCCTTATCTGCCATAGGCAGTCATGTAACACAGGGGATAGATCAGATTATAACTTGTGATTAGACACAAATGAGGGGGAATTAAACAGGCTAAACTCTCTAAATCAGGGCTGCCCAATAGGTCGATCGTGATCTACCGGTAGATAGCGACCGCCTGCTCAGTAGATCCGGCCTCTCAGCCGCGTCTCGTAAAAGTTTGTTGCGGCCAGCAGCTCATCGTGTTTAGCTGCTGGCCAATAAGGATGCAGGCAAGGAGAGAGGGAGGAGAGAGGCGGCGCGCGGCCGCTACGTCATGGCTGGGGGGCGGCGACGGGCAGCCTGCAACGTGCGTGCTTGTAACGTGCTCGGCGCCGCCCCCAGTCATGATGTAGCGGCCGCGTCGCCTCTCTCTTCGCCGCCGCTTCTCTCCTGCATCCCATTGGCCTGCCAGAGTCTCTCCTCACCGCCTCTTCTCCTCTGCCTGCCTGCTAACCTACGCTGCAGGTACATATACCTGGAGGGCCCATTTACCTGGCTAACCACACTCAGGGCCCATATACCTGGCCAACTACACTGAGGGCCCATATACCTGGCCAACTACGCTGAGGGCCCATATACCTGGCTAACCTACACTGAGGGCCCATATACCTGGCTAACCTACACTGAGGGCCCATATACCTGGCTAACCTACACTGAGGGCCCATATACCTGGCTAACCTACACGGAGGGCTCATATACCTGGCTAACCTACACTGAGGGCTCATATACCTGGCTAACCTACACTGAGGGCTCATATACCTGGCTAACCTACACTGAGGGCTCATATACCTGGCTAACCTACACTGAGGGCCCATATACCTGGCTAACCTACACTGAGGGCCCATATACCTGGCTAACCTACACTGGGGGCCCATATACCTGGCTAACCACACTGGGGGCCCATATACCTGGCCAACTACGCTGAGGGCCCATTTACCTGGCTAACTACGCTGAGGGCCCATATACCTGGCTAACCTACACTGAGGGCCCATATACCTGGCTAACCTACACTGAGGGCCCATATACCTGGCTAACCTACACTGAGGGCCCATATACCTGGCTAACCTACACTGAGGGCCCATATACCTGGCTAACCTACACTGAGGGCCCCTATACCTGGCTAACCTACACTGAGGGCCCATATACCTGGCTAACCTACACTAGGGGCCCATATACCTCGCTAACCTACACTGGGGGCCCATATACCTCGCTAACCTACACTATGGGCCCATATACCTGGCTAACCTGCACTGGGGGCCCATATACCTGGGTAACCTACACTGAGGGCCCATATACCTGGCTAACCTACACTGAGGGCCCATATACCTGGCTAACCTACACTGAGGGCCCATATTCTGGCTAACCTACACTGGGGGCCCATATACCTGGCTAACCTACACTGAGGGCCCATACACCTGGCTAACCTACACTGAGGGCCCATATACCTGGCTAACCTACACTGAGGGCCCATATACCTGGCTAACCTACTCTGGGGGCCCATATACCTGGGTAACCTACACTGAGGGCCCATATACCTGGCTAACCTACACTGAGGGCCCATATACCTGGCTAACCTACACTGAGGGCCCATATACCTGGCTAACCTACACTGAGGGCCTATATACCTGGCTAACCTACACTGAGGGCCCATATACCTGGCTAACCTACACTGAGGGCCCATATTCTGGCTAACCTACACTGAGGGCCCATATACCTGGCTAACCTACACTGAGGGCCCATATACCTGGCTAACCTACACTGAGGGCCCATATTCTGGCTAACCTACACTGAGGGCCCATATACCTGGCTAACCTACACTGAGGGCCCATATACCTGGCTAACCTACACTAGGGGCCCATATACCTCGCTAACCTACACTGGGGGCCCATATACCTCGCTAACCTACACTGTGGGCCCATATACCTGGCTAACCTGCACTGGGGGCCCATATACCTGGGTAACCTAAACTGAGGGCCCATATACCTGGCTGACCTACACTGAGGGCCCATATACCTGGCTAACCTACACTGAGGGCCCATATACCTGGCTAACCTACACTGAGGGCCCATATACCTGGCTAACCTACACTGAGGGCCCATATTCTGGCTAACCTACACTGGGGGCCCATATACCTGGCTAACCTACACTGGGGGCCCATATACCTCGCTAACCTACACTGTGGGCCCATATACCTCGCTAACCTACACTGTGGGCCCATATACCTGGCTAACCTACACTGGGGGCCCATATACCTGGCTAACCTGCACTGGGGGCCCGTATACCTGAGTAACCTACACTGGGGGCCCATATACCTAGCTAACCTATACTGGGGGCCCATATACCTAGCTAACCTACACTGGGGGCCCATATACCTGGCTAACCTACACTAGGGGCCCATATACCTGGCTAATCTACACTGAGGGCCCATATACCTGGCTAACCTATACTGAGGGCACGTAACCTATGCTGCAGACACATATACCTGGATAACCTACGCGGGGGGGGGGGGGGGCGTGCTTAGCATTTGAGACATTGGTAGATCTCCTGGCCTTGGCAAATTTTAAAGTAGCTCGCGAGCCAAAAAAGTGGGGGCACCCCTGCTCCAAATACATACAGGGTGCATTTCTCTACGTATTTCTTCAGCCTTGTGCAAGAGTCCCGGTCCACTTGAAGCGAGAAGAATATGGAGGCTGCCATATTTATTTCCTTTGAAAGTATATATACCAGGTGTCTGGCTGTCCTGCTGATCTATTTGGCTGCGGTTGTGTTTGAATAACACCAGAAACAAGCATGCAGCTATTCTTGTCAGCAACGCCTGATCTACTGCATGCTTATTCAGGGTCTATGGCTAAAAGTGTTATGCTAGGTACACACAATGCAATTTTCTAACAGATTTACTGTCAGATAGATTATTTCTGAAGTATCCAATCTGATTTCTGATTGATTTTTCATAGAAGTGATAAGAAAATCGATTGGACATGTTGGAAATAATTGTTCTGACAGTAAATTGCATCATGTGCGCCTAGCAGAGGCAGAGGATCAACAGAACAACCATGAAACTGGTATTGTTTAAAAGGAAATAAAAATGTCAAGCCTCCATTATCCCTCTCGCATGAGGTTTCCTTCAAATCAACTGGTGAGCTTTTGTAAAGTTCTCTTCCCTTGTGTTATAATGCCATCTAGTGGACAGATTAAGATTTTTCAGAAAGCAGTAGTTTAAGAGGCGCGCCACAATACCAGCTATAGGTTCCTTCAAGTGTCACACTGCAGCTACTCCAAGGATGTGTCCTTTTCACCCAAAGCAAATTGTGTCAGAAAAAAAAACAGCGCTCAAATGATCCACTCCAGGATACTGGCAATACACTTCTTCCACCTCCAGAGATCCCATGAGTTCCTCTGAATGTGAGTGTACTACGCTGTACTTGTGTGAAAAAATCTTTACTTGAATAAAATGTCTTTGGATTATTTCCACTGAGAGATTCCCTCTTTTGCTTACATTGTGCACTGAGTGGTACTTTAGGTATACAAAGACCTTGCATGGGATCTCTGGAGGTGAAAGAAGTGTATTGCCAGTATCCTGGAGTGGATCATTTGAGCGCTGCTTTTTTTCTGACCAGATTAAGATTTTTATCTAATGTCAAAAAAATAGCAGCCCATTAGAAAATTGCAGGGTATAGCGCAATATAAAAATCTTTGTTTCTCTACTATACTTTAAGTATATGCAGAAATAAGCAAAATCCAAGAGACAATATGAGGCTACTGTTTTACAAAAGCTGCAACAAGTTATACAGTATGTAGCCATGCAGAAAGCAAAATCCATTTCAACCAGTTTAAGAGGGAGGTTGTTGGATCCGCGTACATCAAAAAAGGGCGTCGGGGAAAAAAGGGAGCGTGGTGTAAACGATAAGCAGTATTATCGTTTATAAAAATATTGTGTAGAATTTCATTTACAAATAGTGTTTTAAGAATTTATAAATCATTAAATAATGTGTAGGAGATCGGCAATTCTTAAACCGTTAATCTTCCGTTTCTAAACTGAAACTTATATTTACGTTTGTTAAAAACCCTCCCTGTACCTATCCCTAACCCCTAGACCCCTGGTGGTGCCTAAACCTAAGACCCCCCTGGTGGTGCCTAAACCTAAGACCCCCCTGTTGGTGCCTAAACCTAAGACCTCCCTGGTGGTGCCTAAACCTAAGACCTCCCTGGTGGTGCCTAAACCTAAGACCTCCCTGGTGGTGCCTAAACCTAAGACCCCCCTGGTGGTGCCTAAACCTTAGACCCCCCTGGTGGTGCCTAAACCTTAGACCCCCCCTGGTGGTGCCTAAACCTAAGACCCCCCTGTTGGTGCCTAAACCTAAGACCCCCCTATGGATAAGGTTTTACAAACATTAATAAAATAAAAAAAATGTAAATAATTTTTTTGGGTGGATAATAATGTTTTAGAAATAGTGATTTAGTATCTTTATAAACGTTATTCGTCACGGGCTCATTTTGTAAAGTTAAATCATCACAAGCACAGTTATAAAACCTTAAAAATATCCGGGCGCCGTTTGTAAAACGTTAATCTCCGGCGCCTTTTTTTCCCTGTTCAGCGCCCATTAAACGATATTTATAATGGGAGTGAATGGGGCGCCCTTTTTGTCCACTTGTCTCATGCGCCCAAATCTCCTGCTTCCGTTGGATCCACCTCTGCAAGAAATGGGTTTGCCTAATTTTGTGCAACTGCAGAGCTCAGAAATGATACAATCTGCAGCACAAAAGCTGTGTACCAGAAGGTGACTTTTTGCAATAGATGTACTTAAACCTTTTCCAGACCAACGTAGTTGGAATCTAACATCCTGCCGGTGCAGCTATGACATGACATAGATTTTAACGATTCGCAGCTGGGCATTCATGCTATCCTCACCGCTATTCCGTAGTGCACCTGTTTCCACACTTGGGTCAGTAGGCAACTTTATTGGCTCCTGATCCCGTGATTGCTGTGAGCCAATCACAGGGCAGAAAAGGTAACAGAAGGCTCTGGTCCTTAAAGGACACCCGAGGTGAAAATAAACTAATGAAACGAACATTTGTATCTATCATCCTCCTTCTAAAAATGACTTAAGATATTCCACAGTTTTATTTTATATTTAGATCTACTACTTTTACCGGTTTACTTTTTTTTTGCTCAATGATACACTATTGATCCTTTTTATCTCTTTCCTGCTCTCAGAAGCCAGTTTCTGCTAGGAAAGTGTTTTATAGTTGTAATTTCTTATCAGTGAGGGTCACACTGTAGTCTGACCCAGTCCTGACTCAGACAAAAACTGACACTTACATACCTGATGTTTAACTCTCTCAGGCATAAAAAGAAATGTGTGCATACACATGTCTATCTAACATGTCACCTCTGGTATCCTTTAAAGTGGACCTGAACCCTGGCTACAGTGCAACTCTCACTGATAAGAAATTACAACTATAAAACACTTTCCTAGGAGAAAATTGCTTCTGAAAGCAGGAAAGAGATAAAAAGGGTCAATGGTTTATATAGACTTGAGCTCCGGCATACTTCAATGAATGTGCAATTGAGCAAAAACAAAACAGTAAAAACTTAAAAAGTAGATTTAAATATAAAATTGGAATATCTTAAAAAGTCATTTTTAGGAGGAGGATAGATACAATTGATTGTTTCATTAGTTTACTTTCACCTCGGGTGTCCTTTAAGTCAAGTATGTGCATTCTGTGAAATGTCACCACACGACCCTTCCAACCAGCCGGTTACTAGTGTATGTGTGTTGCATCATGGGAGGCCCACTGTTGCAAACAAACTTTTATTTCACCTCGTCTCAGGTTCACTTTAACCACTTAATGACAAGCTGACTTATAAAAACATCCTGCTAGAGCCTCTTAATGGCTCCAGGACGTTTTTATAAAATCAGATAGTGCTGCTGCTGTGTGCACGTGCAAATAGTGAAAAAAAAAAAAAACTAAAGAAAAAATACACCTTTATTTCCAAAGAATATATTGTCACCATACTTTGTACTAGGGACATAATTAAAATCTTGTGATAACCAGGACAAATAGGCAGATAAAATGTGTGGGTTTTATGTACAGTAGCATTGTTTATATTAACCCTCCTGGCGGTTCATTTCTGTCTGGAATTATGAGTCAAAAGCGGTACATTTTTTTCAAGAATTTTAGGCATCCAATTATTAAGTCTTAACTCACCAAAATATATCAGAATAAAGGCCTGTAAGATATCCTGCATATAAATAAAAGACTGTAACACAAATTTGCTGAAAAAATTAAATTTATCAATAAACTGAAATAATAGCAAAACTGTACAAAGAAGCAGCAGATTATATATACAGTATGTACATGCAGTACAGTGTATAACTAATACACCTCCCGTGTGTGGTAGATTTTAAAACATGGAACAGCACACAGGGCGACATTACAGTCCGGGCAGTAGAGACGGGTTTCTTTGCGGACTTTCTTACCCTTGCTATCCGTCTTGCTGCAGCAAACAACGCACATCCTAGTTGGAGCAGCTTTTTTTGGAGTGGGTGGAATATAGTCTGAAAAGTGCCGGCCAGTGAGGCGCTCAGGGTTGACAACATATGATGCACGGCGCCCAATTCGCACATCTGCTGATGAAGTCTGGTACTTCAGACATATGCTTTCGCACATTTTCCATATAAAGTCGGAATGTGTTCCTGGCCTGTCACTGCGTTGCTTATACAAAATGAACGCATTCCACAGAGATTGTTCCAGCAGATACCGAAAAAAAAATTTGTAGTATTTTTTTTGTTGTTTGCGGACTGCGGGGTAGTATGTCATCGCCTGGTCAGCTCGGTCCACCCCACCCATTGTATGGTTGTAGTCCAGGATGACTTGCGGCTTGTCCAGGACTTTCCCTCCTCGCGTTGTGGTGGTGGCAGATGAAGCATCATAGACAGTGCTGAGTGTACACACGTCCTTGTCACGCCAGCGGAGTGCCAACATTTTTCCCTTCTGCCAAGCCACAATGTCCCCAGATTTTAGCTTTTGCTTGGCGAAGGCAGTAGGCATTTCTCGCCGGTTAGGACGAACGGTGCCGTAGGCATCAGTTTTGTTCCTGATGAGTATTTCAAAGAGTTCAGGTGAACTGTAAAAATTATCTGTGATCACACAGTACCCCTTATTCAAAAAGGGCTCCACCAAAGATAGCACGGATGAAGTCGCCACCCCGTAGCTGCTGAAAGCAGGGTTAAATTGTGTCCCTTTCCCGGTGTACAGTATGCTGTTCCAGATGTAGCCCGTTGATGCCTCGCATAACATGTAGGACTTCACTCCAAACCGGGCCCTCTTGGACGCGATGTATTGTATCCAGGACAGTCGGCCTTTGTACGCCATCAAGCTTTCATCCACACTTATGTCCCTCTGGGGCACATAAGTGTTGCGGAAGTTTTCCATCACCAGCTGAAAAACTTCCCAGATCTTTTTCAACTTTGGCGCTGGGTGGGTTGACTCATCGAAGGCGGAGTTGTCTGCGAAGTGTAGAAACTTCATGATGAGTCCAAAATGGTACTCCGACATTACCGTGCCAAAGAAGGGGGTAGCGATTATTTTGTTCGTCGACCAGTACCATTTCTGCAGGGGCTTCCCCACCACCCCCTGCAGAATAATTAGTCCAAGGAACAGCCACAAGTCCTCCTTGGTGATAGGCTCCCACATCCTGCTCTTGGAAAAGGGACCTCGTGGAGCAGCAATTTCTTGCGCGGCGTAGCGGTTCGTCTCCACCACGATTTTGTCAATAACAGCGTCACTGAAGAACAGCTGCAGGTAGGCCAGGGGGCAGTGATCACATTCAACCTTCAAGCCGGGCTCTCCAGTAAAAGGGAAACGGGGGGGCGGTTGTGGGGCCTGAGTGGTGTTGACTGGGCACCAAACACGTGCGTCACTAACCTCCTCCGTGTCGCTGGTGTTGGAGTCGCTGTCAGAATCAGACGACAGGTTGCCAGGCGCATCACTGTCACTGGAGTCCTCCAGTGACTGCAAATCCGGATCGCTGTCCTCAAACTGCATCAGCGCTTCCGCTGTGAGACGCTTCGAGGATGACGCCATAGGAGGTGACAGGAAAAGAGCGTAGTAATCCAGGCAGAGGTCGGTACACAGAAATCCAATAACAGGCAGAATCAGCAGGCCGAAAACGTAGGTCAAAATTCAGGCAGAGGTCGGTGCACAGAAATCCAATAACAGGCAGAATCAGCAGGCAAAAAGGGTAGTCAAAAATCCAGGCAGAGGTCGGTACACAAATCGGTAGGAAGATCAGTGTATACAGCACAGATCACAGCACACAGCTCACAGCACAGAACCAAATGGCAACAGTGTATTGGATACACATGAATTTGATTCATGTGTATCCAATACAATGCACTTTGCAGCCAATGAAATTTTTTTTCAAATTTACCGCCCTACCCCCATGACGTCACGCCGCCCTCCGCTCTTCTGATTGGCCGCCGGGTCCCCAAGAGAATAACAGGATATGGGGGTCCCGGCGGCCGGACAAACATCGCTGCTGCTGGGGGAGAGAGGCAGGAGTCCCTGGAGAGCGCCGATCGCACAGGGAAAGGTAAATGTGCCGCCACCGCCGCCGCCGCTCTGATCACATGGCCGCCGGGTCCCCGCAAGATTACTGGGGATATGGGGATCCCGGCGGCCGGACAAACAACGCTGCTGCTGGGGGAGAGAGGCAGGAGTCCCTGGAGAGCGCCGATCGCACAGGGACTCCTGCTTCAAAGGTATATGTGCCGCCGCCACCGCCGCTGCTGCTCTGGTCACATGGCCGCCGGGTCCCCGCAAGATTACCGGGGATATGGGGATCCCGGCGGCCAGTAACTGTTGCAAACTTTGGGGGAGAGGTGTAGGAGTCCCGCTGAGCATCGCCGATCGGCGCGCGGGACTCCAGTACGCAGGCACAGCAGTTTTTTCTCTGCCCCGACCTGAGCTCGGGCTTACCTATAACAGCTGATTTTTCCTACCCCGAGCTCAGGTCGGGGTTACCGCCAGGAGGGTTAAAACTATAGGGGATGAAATTGGAGAAATAGTGTATTTTTTCATTTATTTACCTTTAACCACTTGCCGACCGCACACTACCTATGGGCGTCGGCAAGGTGGCTCCCCCAGGACCGCGTAACGCCGATCGGCGGCGGCACCTGGGGGACTGATTAGCCGGGGATCGCACCCATAGATGAGCGAGCATCTGCCGGCATTAGGTTCCGCCCACCCGATGTAAACACCCCGATCTCGCTGATCTAAGTGTATAATACACTTGTTAAGCTAACAAAGTGCATTATACAGGCTGCCTCCTCCCCTGGTGGTCCCAGTGATAGAGCGAGCACCAGGGGAGGAGGCAGCCTTTGTAGTAATGACACAAGCACACTGATCCTGTCCCCCCTGCCCCCTGATCGCCCACAGCACCCCTCAGACCACTGTTTGCACCCAATCACCCATCAATCACCCCCTGTCACTATCTGTCAACGCTATATTTTAGATTAGGTTCTAAACTGCCCCCTGGGGGCTCCTGATCACCCCCCCACACCCTCAGATCCCTCCCAGACATAGACATCCCACCCCCGGTCACCCGCCCAAACCCTCAGATCGCCCGCAGACCCGCCCTCATATCACCTCCCAAGTACATCGTTTACATCGGTTCTCCCCTCTAATCACCCACTGATCATCCATCAATCACCCCCTGTCACGGCTACCCCCCCTCCCCGTTCACCTCGCCAGTGCATTGCTTGCATCTATTCTCCCCTCTAATCACACCCTGATAACCTATCAATCACCCCATTACCCCTGTCACTGCTACCCATCAGATCAAATCCTAATCTGCCCCTTGCAGGCACTCAAACACTCGCCCACACCCACAGTGAATTATTTACATCTGGCAAGGAAATGAGCAGCGCTACTTAAAAACAGATAAGTGCCTACCTGCAAATGAGTGCAAGCCCCACTTGTGGGGTAAAATACACACCTAGCATACACATGACCTGTCTACCACTGGAGGATGTTGGTTTCCTGTAACAGCTTGCATGCATCTTGTTAAGTACTCGTCCCTCCCACTGCGGAGAAGTCATCCTCGATAAGAGGGGGCCTAACACTAATTAAATCCTAATCTATGCATATGCATAGCTTGGGTGCGCCACCAAGTAAAATTGAAAATTGTGCATTATTTACATCTGTTCTCTCCTCTAATCACCCATCAATCACCCCGTCGCCACCTGTCACTGCTGCCCATCAGATCAGACCCTAATCTCCCCCTTGCGGGCACCCAATTACCCGCCCACACCCTCAGATCGCTCTCAGACACCCCCCCCCCTGATTACTTCGCCAGTGCATTGCTTGCATCTATAGTCCCCACTAACCACATCCTGATCACCTATCAATCACCCCGTCACCACCTGTCACTTCTACCCATCAGATCAGACCCTAATCTGCCCCTTGTGGGCACCCAATCATCTGCCCACACCCTCAGACCGCCCTCAGCGCCCCCCCCCCCCCCCCCCCCATGATCACCTCCCCAGTGCACTGACCTGCATCTATTCTCCCCTCTAATCACCCATCAATCACCCCGTCACCACCTGTCACACTGCTACCCATCATACCCATCAGATCAGACCCTCATCTGCCCACACCCTCAGACCCCCCCCAATTTCCTCCCCAGTGCATTGACTGCATCTATTCTCCCCTCTAATCACACCCTGAGACACCCATCAATCACCTCCTGTCACCACCTGCCACCCTGTAGAACACCTGCCACCCCGTAGATCAAGATCTAATTTGTCCCATGTGGGCTCCTGATCACTCGGCCAAACCCTGAGACCCCCTTCCGATCACCTCCCCAGTGCATTGATTGCATCTATTCTCCCCTCTAATCACCGCCTGAGACACCCAACAATCACCTCCTGTCACCCGCTAGCACTCCTACCCATCAGATCAGGCCCTAATCTGCCCCCTATGGACTTCTGATCACCTGGCCAAACCCTCACCCGCCCCACCGCAGTGACAGAATTTTTTTTTCCTGATCACTGCAAAAAACACTGTACAATAACTGTGGCCCTGTAAAGATCAGATTTTTTTTTTTTTTTTTTAAATCAAAACTCAGTGACCACAGCTTTCTACTTCACAAGTACTCCCTTTTGCTAGGTAGGTGCTCTTTTTCCTGGGCAGTCTCAGAGGAATACCACCTAAATTTAGCAGTCTACCATGGCAAAAAAGGGGTATTCCACTGAATAGGCCGCCGAGATTCTGGCCCAGTGAGGTGAGTGCGATTGGGAAGCCTCATCCGACGAATCATTCGAATCAGAATACGAACCGGTGAACAGCAGTGGCTCTCTGATAGCAATGGCGAGATCCCGGCTAGAGCCAGGCGTACCACACCCCATGTCACCGGACCGCAGGATCAGACTCAAGGGCAGCAGAGTGGTGCTAGCGCTGATCCGAGTTTTGTTGGTGAGGCATGCACCAGCAGCGTAGCATCTCCTGGACCTAGCACCAGTACTACCATAGACCCTGGTGAAGTGGTGAGCACCAGCATGGTAGTAGAAACTGGTTCGGTGGCACGTGCATTAAGACCCGAGTCGCAGCCACCAGCAAAACGAGTCCGTACTACCCATAGTCTCCCAGAGGTGCTGGCAAATCCCAATTGGCAATCCCCTGGTTCCGCCGCACCCGTACTGCCCCCTTTCACCTCCCAGTCTGGAGTCCAGGTGGAGACAGATAATCTAGGATTGGTCCTAGACTTTTTTCATCTGTTCTGCATCGTGGATCTCTATGACTTAATTGTGGCTGAGACCAATCGTTATTATTATTATTGATTTATAAAGCGCCAACATATTCCATGGTGCTGTACAAAGAAAGAAACAAACATAGGGTACATAATACAGACAATGGTGTACACCAATATACAAGATACATAATTAGTGACAAAATACAAAAATGATATTAACTACAGAATTCAAAATAGTGATAAAAGTAACATTATGAATAAAACGTATAATGATTTCCAAGACACAATGCCACACGATACGGAACCGCCAATCCAAGAAGCTACCATGTCCAACCTTTTCGGTGGAAACCACTCCAAGTTTCCAAACTTAACATTTTTTGGGGCCTTCTCCTTAACATGGGTCTAATCAAAAATAATGTATTGCGGTCTTATTGGTCTATGCACCCAATACATCACATGCCCATGTTCTCTGCTGCCATGTCCAGGTCACGATTTGAGAAACATCCTGCACTTCCGGCACTTCAGTGCCAATACAACCTGTCATCTAAGAGGCCACCATGCTTATGACCGGTTCCACAAAATTCGTCCGCTCATAGACCACCTGTCATCAAAATTTGCAGACGCTTATACCCCTGAACAGTAATTTTGAGGCATTTGGTTTCTAGACTACTACAAACGGTTTTGGGCCCCTAAAATGCCAGGGCAGTATAGGAACCGCACAAGTGACCCCATTTTAGAAAGAAGACACCCCAAGGTATTCTGTTGGGTGTATGATGCGTTCATAGAAGATTTTATTTTTTGTCACAAGTTAATGGAACATGACACTTTGTGAAAGAAAACAATAAAAATCAATTTCTGCTAACTTGTGACAAAAAATAAAATCTATGAACTCACCATACTCCTAACAGAATACCTTGGGGTGTGGTCTTTCTAAAATGGGGTCACTTGTGGGGTTCCTATACTGCCCTGGCATTTTAGGGGCCCTAAACCGTGAGGAGAAGTCTAGAAACCAAATGCCTCAAAATGACCTGTGAATAGGACGTTGGGCCCCTTAGCGATCCTAGGCTGCACAAAAGTGTCACACATGTGGTACCGCCGTACTCAGGAAAAGTACTATAATGTGTTTTGGGGTGTATTTTTACACATACCCATGTTGGGTGGGAGAAAACTCTCTGTAAATAGACAATTGTGTGTAAAAAAAAAAATCAAACAATTGTCATTTACAGAGACATTTCTCCCACCCAGTATGGGTATGTGTAAAAATACACCCCAAAACACATTATACTACTTCTCCTGAGTACGGCGGTACCACGTGTGGCACTTTTTTACACCCTAAGGGGGCCAAAGTCCAATAAGTATCTGGAAATTTTGATGACAAGTGGTCTATGAGGGGCCGAATTTTGTGGAACCGGTCATAAGCAGGGTGGCCTCTTAGATGACAGGTTGTATTGGCACTGAAGTGCAGGATGTTCTCAAATCGTGACCTGGACATGGCAGCAGAGAACATGGGCATGTGATGTATTGGAAACCAAATGCCTCAAAATGACCTGTGAAATCCTAAAGGTACTCATAGGACTTTGGGCCCCTTAGTGCACCTAGGCTACAAAAAAGTGTCATATGTGGTATCGCCGTACTGAGGAGAAGTAGTATAATGTGTTTTGGGGTGTATTCTTACACATACCCATGCTGGGTGGGAGAAATATCTCTGTAAATGGACAATTGTGTCCATTTAAAAGAAAAATCAAAAATTCTCATTTACAGAGCCATTTCTCCCAACCCAGCATGGGTATGTGTAAAAATTATTAAATGCGATTGCTGTATTGTGTCAGGCCTGAAATCCTTTACAGGTAGGGAAAATTCTGACGAACCTGTCTGAGCCCGTTGCAGTCTTGGTCTGCCGCCTCTTTTCTCGCGCACTTGTCTCTGGTGTATTATCGGTCTGCCGTGCTGGAGTGGAAAACTGCAGGGTCTTTACGTTTTTGCCTGATCGCCCCCCCTACACAAAAAGAAGATGTTTAGGCTTTATGAACAGACAGGATACATTTCATAGCTTCTAAATCCCTTCTGTAATCTCTAAGCTACTTTAGCTAAAGCACATCTGCTATCTATTCAATTACATCTATTAGGTGTGTTTCTCACATGTACTATCTATTTAGAAGTGTGGATTGCTGACATCTAGATACAGCCAGTGCATATGTACACAGGTTCTGTGTAACCATTAAAATATACTGTAACAAACTCCAAAAGATTTGATATAGGGGTAATCAACTTGAAGCAAATGCATTAAAGGGAACCTAAACTGAGAGGGATATGGATATTTGCTTGGCAGTCCTGCTGATCTCTTTGGCTGCAGTAGTGGCTGAATCACACACCTGAACCAAGCATGCAGCTAATCCAGTCTGACTTCAGTCAGAGCACCTGATCTGCATGCTTGATCAGGGGCTGTGGCTAAAAGCATAAGGCCTCTTTCACAGTAGGACGTTGCGTTTTGATGCAATGTTAAAGTCGCACGGCAAATTACACCGCAATGCCCCAAAAAAGCCGCAACGCAACTTAATGCCCCGTTATGGTCGCATACAGTAGAGCGTACAGGCAATGAAAAGTATGTTTCCAAGTCATTACTGAGCATGTGCAAATAGTCCAACGCAGCTAATAACGTGTATAACGCACTGCATGCAGTACTTTCACTTAACGTGCAGCATTAGTAACCAACGCAACGTGTGCACTGTGAATGGGGCATTGATTTTTCATTGCAGTGAGTTATTCTGCCTTAAATGTTGTCTTAACGTGCGACTTTAACGGCGCACTGTGAAAGAGGCCTTATGCTGGGGATACGCGGTACGTTTCTGTACCATGTATCGGCCAGCTGATAATATTCAGCTGGTCCGATCAAGCCGCTCGACTCCCGCCGGACAATGGCAGGGAATCGAGCGCTGATAAGGAAGCACCGCGGACGAGCGGGGACCGATCTGGCGGCTAATCGGTCGCCGGATTGACCTGTCTATTCCCAGCATTAGAGAGACAGGATCAGCAGGAGAGTTAAAGGGAAGGTTTACGGACATGTTTAAAAAAATAAAAATACTAATCCACTTACCTGGGGCTTCCTCCAGCCCGTGGCAGGCAGGACGTGCCCTCGACGCCGCTCCAGAGGCTCCCGGTCTTCTCCGGTGGCTCACCCGACCTGGCCAGGCCGGCTTCCAGGTCGTGCTCTTGTGCGCTCCAACTTGCGTCTCACGCGGTCACGCTGACGTCATCGGACGTCCTCCAGGTTGTACTGCGCAGGCGCAGTAGATCTGCGCCTGCGTAGTACAGTCCGTAGGACGTCAGCGCAACCGCGTGAGACGCAAGTTGTAGCGCAAGGAGAAGCCCGACCAGGAAGCCGGCCTGGCCATGTCGGGTGAGTCACCGGTGAAGACCGGGAGCCTCTGGAGCGGCGTCGAGGGCACGTCCTGCCTGCCACGGGCTGGAGGAAGCCCGAGGTGAGTGGATTAGTATTTTTATTTTTTTGAACATGTCCCTGAACCTTCCCTTTAACCTGCTGGGCGGTCTGGACGAGCTCAGCTCGTCCAGTACCGCCGGAGCCTGCCGCTCAGGCCCTGCTGGGCCGATTTGGCTCAAATAAAAAGCAGCACACGCAGCCGGCACTTTGCCAGCCGCGTGTGCTGCCTGATCGCCGCCGCTCTGCGGCGATCCGCCGCGAGCAGCGGCGAAAGAGGGTCCCCCCAGCCGCCTAAGCCCAGCGTAGCCGGAACAAAAAGTTCCGGCCAGCGCTAAGGGCTGGATCGGAGGCGGCTGACGTCAGGACGTCGGCTGACGTCGATGACGTCACTCCGCTCGTCGCTATGGCGACGATGTAAGCAAAACAAGGAAGGCCGCTCATTGCGGCCTTCCTTGTTTATTCTGGGCGCCGGAGGCGATCGGAAGAACGCCTCCGGAGCGCCCTCTAGTGGGCTTTCATGCAGCCAACTTTCAGTTGGCTGCATGAAATAGTTTTTTTTTTATTAAAAAAAAAAACCCTCCCGCAGCCTGCCTGGCGATCTTAATAGAACGCCAGGCAGGTTAAGCAACTGGTATTATTTAAAAAGGAAAACAAACATATCCTCCTCAGTTTAGGTTCCCTTTAACTTTGTTTTAAAGGGAACCCTTTTAAAGGGGAACTGAAGTAAGAGGTATACGGAGGCTGCCATATTTATTTCCTTTTAATCAATACCAGTTGCCTGGCAGCCCCGCTAGTCTATTTCTCTGCAGTAGTATCTGAATAACACCAGAAACAAGCATGCAGCTAGTCTTGTCAGATCTGACTTTGAAGTCAGAAACACCTGATCTGCTGCATGCTTGTTCAGGGGCTATGGCTAATAGTATTAGAGGATCTGCAGGGCTGCCAGGCAACTGATATTGCTTAAAAGGAAATAAACATGGCAGCCTCCATATACCTCTCTTCAGTTGCCCTTTAAATAATGCACATTGCCTGGCTGTCCAGCTGATTCTCTACCTCTAATACTTTAAAGAGGAACAGCCTGGGACAGGAGCAGGACGGGCCAGGTCTACTAGTTATGTATATATTAGTCAGTGTTTGCTCATTGTAAAATCTTTCCTCTCCCTGATTTACATTCTGACATTTATCACAGGTGACATTTTTATTGCTGGCAGGTGAGGTCAGTGGAAGGAGATGCGGCTTGCTTTTTTTAGGAGTTGGAAACAGCCATTTCCCACGATGCAATGAGGTTCACAGACAGGAAACTGGTCCTGGAGGTTTCCCCACAATATTAGTCAAATAGAATCCCCTTAATGATCTGTTTGAGAACAGGAATAGATTTCTCATGGGAAAGGTAATATCAGCTTCTGATTGGGAAGAAGTTCAATTCTTGGTTACGGTTTCTCTTTAACCTTCCTGGCGGTAAGCCAGAGCCGAGCTCCGGCTATGCCGCGCAGGATTTCTCAGGCCCTGCTGGGCCGATATGCATCATTTTTTTTTTTTTTTGCAACACGCAGCCAGCACTTTGCTAGCTGCGTGTGCATTCCGATCGTCGCCGCTCCGTGCCAGATCACCCCCCCCCCCCACCAGACCCCGTGCGCTGCCTGGCCAATCAGTGCCAGGCAGCGCTGAGGGGTGGATCGGGACTCCCTTAGACGTCACGACGTCATCCCGCGACGGGGAAGCCCTTCAGGAAATCCCGTTTCCTGATCAAAGATCACCGGAGGCGATTGAAGCACGGGGGGGGGGGGGTGCCGCTATCGCTACAGGATTTAAAAAAAATTTGGTACTTATCCGTTAGCCAGGCGCATCCTCTAGGTGGCGACAAAACTCAACCAGAGTTACATCTTTCCCTACTATCCATGTCGGCCTGGAGGGGGAATAGTAATTAGCGCCACCTGCCGGATGCGCCCGGCTAACGGATAAGTACCAAATTTTTTTTTAAATAGTGCTGCGCTGCCCCCTGGCGGTTTCTAATAGACCGCCAGGAGGGTTAACCTGCTGGGCGTTTCGATTATGCACAGCAGGACGGTAGTTTTTAATACCTAAAATTATTTTTTTAATCATGTAGCTAGCCTAGCGCTAGCTACACGATACCCCCCCCCCCTTCCGTATCCCTCCCACCCCTGATCGCCGCCGGCGAACGGGTTTTCCTTGAGGGCTTCCCCCATCGCCATGGAGACGAGCGGAGTGACGTCATTGACAGGGACTCCCGATCCACCCCAATGCGCAGCCTGGCGGCGATTGGCCAGGCTGCGCACGGGGTCTGCGGGGGGGGGGCCCTCTTTCGCGCCGGCGATCAGGTAGGACACGCAGCAAGCAAAGTGCTTGCTGCACGTTTTAAAAAAAATGATTAAAATCGGCCCAGCAGGGCCTGAGCGGTGGCCTCCGGCTTCTCTGGACGAGCCTAGCTCGTCCAGAACACTAGGGAGGTAAGCCATAGACCCTGAACAAGCATGCAGATTAGAGGTCTATGACAAATCTGACAAGATAAGTTGCATGCTTAATTCAGGTGTGTGATTTAGAACCTACTAGCCAGAAAAATCAGCAGGACTACCAGGCAACTAGTATTGTTTAAAAAGAAATAAATATAGCAGTTTCCTCGGGTTCCTTTTAAAATTCAGCCCTTTTTCCCCATCACCACCCCCAACCACCTAATGAGACGGGGGTTCTTCTTTCTTCACAACTCAGGCATGCATGTGCGGAGTCATCTATACTTGGTGATGGAAATTAACCCTGGAGTTTTTTCACTTTTGGTTCACACTGAGGCTACTTTCACACTAAGGAGCTGCATTGCATTCCATGAAAAACCAGGATCACAACACAAGAAAATTGGCATCACAAGTTTGCATGCAATGCATTGTATACAATGAAGCATGCAGTACCAGAAAGTATGCTTCATTACCAATTGGAAACACATACGTGATGTGGAACCGCACTGCCTGCATCTTGTTAGGCCAACGAAACCATCGCACCGCTAACGTGCCAGTGTGCGGTTACCATGACATTGTAATGAACGTCCAAAGCAATGCACCGCACCACTAATGTTAATAAGTAGATACAGTAGAATCTCATTACAGTAAATTCTGACATAGTAGACTGGTTAGTTGTGAACTCAGTCCAAAGGTGGCGACCATGCACATGTTTGAGTATACATTGGATGACCTTTTCTGTTTCTGTAAACTTCTGATATAGTTAACTAGTCTTCCAGGTCCCTTGAAGTGTACTATAAAGGGATTCTACTGTACTAAGCTTTAGAACGGACCAATAATCACTACAACAAATGTACTACAGTGATAAGGGGAAGGTTTTAGAAGTGAAAAGTGCAACTTTAATAATGCCATAACCTTCTATTCGCCAGTGCTTATTGGGACTACAAGTTCCAGCGCTCTCCATGCACCGCTAGCTATTATAGGCATGCTGGGACTTGTAGTACCACACTATAAAGCACAGGTCACACACAGCTGCGTGTAGCACATGGCACAGCCCGTCGCTGCTCTCCGCGTGGTAGGGTGGCCCCGCCGGCGTCCCGTACACCCCCCGCTCACTTTCGCCTGGGACCTCTTGCTCGGCATCCCTGCGTCACTGGAAGTAGAGGCTCGCGCTGCCGCCATCCACAGGGCGCCGCCTCCTTCTCACGTCTCATACACCATAGAAACGCGGAAGCGGCGTGCTAGCTGGGCGGAGTGTTTGGCTCAGAGGTGGACTCTATGGTAGTAATACCGTTTCTATGGTATCAGCCAGCTGCTCCCTTCTGGCCTGGAATGAGAATTTGAAAATAAATATATTGCAGAATAGAATTTATAAAAGCTTCTTTAAACCTGGAAATTTTACATGGAAGAATAGTTATCCACTGAAAATCATACTAATTGGAATAGATGTTCATATAGCTCCCAATTGTCAGTCTTTGGGAACCCAGTCAGTCCCTCTGTCCCTCTTTCTTCCTTACTTGTCCCTTTTTAATCCCTCTTTCAGGACTGATCTATGTAAATATAGGTGTTCTACTGAAAATGTGTTTAATTGACTCCCATCTTTATTTCCAGCCTTTAAAAGATACCAGAGCCGAAAACGTTCTGAGAAACGGGGGAGAGGGAATGTATAGTGAGCTCAGCTGTCCTGAGGGCCACAGTTCTCCTGTGTCCCCCTCCTTTCTTTTCTAAAGCCCACCGGCGGGCTCTTCCGGGTCGCCAGAGTCAAGCTTCCCTGTGCAGGAACTAGCCCAGCTTCCGTCACGCAAGTTGCGTGCGTCCCTCAGAGAGCGACCATGGCTGGGAGCTCTCTGCACATGCGCATGACGTCATGATTATGTCATGCGCAGCCGCAAAGCGTTCCCGGCCACGGTCACTCACTGAGGGACGCGTGCAAGCCTGGTTAGTTCCTGCGCAGGGAAGCTTGATTCTGGCAACCTGGAAGAGGCCACCGGGGGCTTTAGATGAAAACGAGGGGGGGGGGGGGGGGGGGGGGAGCAGCGGACATCAGGACAGCTCACTATACATGCTGGCTCCCCGCCCTATTTCTCCGAACGTTTTTGGTTCTGGTACGCTTTAAATTGATATATTTATCATTTTGTGGTGTTAATATGAAGGAAAATGAACCAGGATAGAAAGGACCAGTGTGGTTTGAATTGTAATATAGTATATTTTTTATGAAATATTTATGCTAAGCATGACTAGGGGTGTTTTGGGGTGTGATTATGAGCGTGGAAGGGGTGTGGCTTAAGTGTCCCTTTTTCTTATTATCTCAAAATGTTGGGAGGTATACAGTAGATGTTCATATTATTATTATGTTTCACTGAGAGTGATGGTCATTCACTGACATTTTACTGCAGGAGTTTGCTGAGTCCATTGTTATGTTAATAACTGTCCATCAAAGGAACTGTGGGTTTTGAATAATAATAAAACAAAAAACAAAAAACAAAACAGATACTTATCAATAGCTCTCAACAGTCCCTCATTCGGAGGGACAGTCCTTCTTTGGGAACCAAATTCCTCTGCCAGTTCTGCTCCATCAAAGATAGACAGAGTAAGTGTAATAAGCTGAGGCTGGAAGCACACTTGTCTGTCAGTTTTCTGTATGCGTTTTCTGCACACCATGCACTTGATTCACTAAGACAAATAGCATGCTTTATCAAAGTTAACACGCCTTATCAAAGTTAACACGCCTTATCAGAGTAGCATAGCGAGCGCTACAAACTTATGCCTGCTAAATGGCAATGATGATAGCTCCACTAGTCCTGCCCTGAGCCCCTACGGGTTCGTATGCTACTCTGATAAGGCATGTTAACTTTGATAAGGCATGCTCTTTGTCTTAGTGAATCAAGCCCATATGTGCCTGTATGTGTGAAAACATGCACGTTTTATCACAGAAGTGTGAATGCAACTGATAGAGAAGATGTGTGCAATGCTTCACTGCGGTCTGTTTTGATCAACATGGGGAAAACACTTTCAAGTGTGCACTGGCTAATTGAATAACATTGGTTCTCAGTTTACCTGTGCAGAAAGGGGGGTGTAACGACCGGTGTAACACAGAGAGGGTCTGATTACCGGTGAACTGCAGTATCACCAAGAATACAGAATATACCCGATTATTGATGATCTGCAGTATCACCGATAATCAGATATATCTTCTAACCTCTGGACACCTGAGATAACAAGTGAGTGTTAGGTGCAACAGTAATACTTTGAGTACTGCACAGAAGTAAGTTCCTTCCGAAGGCCTAGACTCTCCCGGGGGAGGAGCTAGGCTGAGAGAAGGAAGGACAGAGTGTGAGTGACACCAGTGAGAGGGTGTCACTAACAGGTCTGGGAACTGCCTCTAACAGTAAGGTCAGTTCTCGAGGTCGGGAAAGCCAGGTCATTAACACACAGACAGATAAGGTACAGATTCAGGAGACAGATACGGAATCCAATGAACAGGCAGGGTTTGGCAACGGAGTATCAGAATAGCAAGGTACAGAATCAGGAGGCAAATACAGAGTCCAGGAACGAGCAGAGTTTGACAACAGGATATCAGAAATAGCAAGGTACAGAATCAGAGTTCAGAGGAATAGTCAGGCAGGCAGAAGGTCATAACAAATAATACAATTCAATATTCCTAATGCTAAGGTGTGAGTTCCTTGATCATCAACACCTTTGGAAACTATGCTAGAACACAGATACAGACAAGGTCTGAGTGCTACCACGTAGTGATCGCAACGCCAGACACCAGAGAAATGACCAGCACCCAGTATATATACTATAGCGCTCTCTAGCGCCACCCCTGAGTGCTGGACCAATGAAAAGTGGTGAAATTCTTCACCAAATGAAATGAAATGAAACTCTTCTCTGGCTGTCATATAAGCTCTGCCTCTCAGCGCGCGCGCACGTCCTTCTGAACCTGTGTGGACTAGCAGTCCCAGCCACACTAGACATGTCTTGCAATGTATCCGCTGATTCGGGCGCGGGGGCCGCCGCACCGCTCTCCAAGCAAGCGGCGGCTTCCCCGCGTCCAACCACAATGTCAGTAGTATTGCTATGCGCGCAATCCGCCGCATCCAACGCGGACTCCACCGCTCTGCCCATGCGGCATGCGGCGGTTTCTTCGCGTTGTGCCGCCATGTGGACGCGGAAACAGCCGCCTCACTCTGAGTACTTGCGGCGGCTTTTCCGCGTTTCCTCACAGTACCCCCCCCCCCTGAGGAGTGGACTCCTGACAGCTCCTACCAGGCTTCTCAGGATGCAACGCGTGGAACACCCTTCTTAATTTGTCAGCATGCATGCGACATTCAGGTACCCATGATCTCTCCTCAAAACCATACCCTTTCCAATGAACCAGATATTGTACTGAGTTCTGAACTATGCGTGAGTCTAAAATCTTCTCTACTTCGTACTCAGGTTGGTCATCTATCATCACAGGAGGAGGAGGAGTGGGACCCACATGGACTGCTGGCTTAAGCAGGGACACATGAAAGGATCTCATGCCACGCATACTGGCAGGAAGATCAATGGCATAAGTAACATCGTTGATCTTTCTAGTTACTGGAAATGGACCCACAAACCTGAGCCCCAATTTGGCTGAGGGCTGTTTCAAGGTCAAGTGACGTGTGGACACCCAGACAGGGCCGGTTTAAGCAACAATGGGGCCCCAGGGCAAAATAAACCTGGGGGGCCCCCCCAACATATACCACGGAACAAAAATCGGCATTAGGGGACCTTTTTTGCAGCTGGTATAGTCAGGGTGTGAAGTCCCAATCGGTCGGAGCTCCACTTTCTGGCTGGGTTAAAAAGTTTCAGGAGGGGGGACCCCACATAATTTAAAAAAAAAAAAAAATTCCCAGACTCTAAACATAAAAAAAAATAATGGGAAAATAGAAAAAAATGCCAGGGATCTTCATACATCCATATTGCGGCTGTATAGCGATCCCTGGCCAAAGCGCTGTGGCTGCGTATAGAACCCCTGGAAACCCCGTCAGGAATTTTTTTGCGCTTTCGTTTGATGCATGTAAAATTACACTACCATTAGGTTTGCTACTAAAAGTGACATTTAACGCATTTAAAAGTATACTTTTTTCCTTCGAAACTTTAAAATCGATTTTCTCAACAACTATAAAGGTCTTTTTGAAAAATTGTTTTTTCCTCTTATTCCTAATGATCTCCTTAACATATCCTGCAAATTTAGGGTTTCTAGCATTTAACCATTAAAGTCGGCAGGTTTTTAAATGTGTATTTTTTTTCCTTTGAAACTTTAAAATCGATTTTCTCAAAAACTATAAGGCCGATTTGAAATTTTTTTCCCTCTTGTAGCCACTGGGGGCCCCTACAAGCTCTGGGGCCCTGGGGCAGCTGCCTCCTCTGCCTCTATAGTAGCGCCGGCCCTGCACCCAGACTAAGTCTCCTGGTTGAAACCTCCACTCTAAGGAACGTTTTTTGTCAGCTTGACCTTTTTGACTTTGAAAGGCCTTCTCCAAATTATTTTTCACGATCCACCACATGTCTTTAAATGACCTTTGCCAGGCCTCCAGAGCTGGAAACGGAGTGAATGCAACTGGCAATGGGGAGAATTTAGGCAACTTCCCGGTGACTATCTGAAATGGCAAAATCCAGAGGAAGAACTTTTGAAATTATTGTGCGCAAATTCTGCGAAGGGCAACAACTTGACCCAATAATTTTGCGCTTCTGCAACGTAACACCTCAAAAACTGTTCCAATGATTGATTGACTCTTTCAGTCTGACCATTGGTCTGTGGGTGGTAGCCCGACGAAAATGACAGTTCCATGCCCATTTGGTGACAAAATGCCCTCCAAAATCTCGAAACAAATTGGACTCCCGATCTGACACTATGTTTTCCCGAATGTTATGCAATCGGAAAACGTGGCTGATGAACAAATCGGCCAACTCCTGGGCCGAGGGGAGTCCTTTCAAGGGCACAAAATGGGCCATTTTACTAAAGCGGTCGACTACCACCCAAATGACCGACATGCCCTCAGACCTGGGAAACTCACCCACAAAATCCATGGACAAGTGGGTTCACGGCTCACTCGGGGTGGGCAAGGGCTGCAACGTTCCCACAGGTGCCAGCCGGGAGGGCTTACTCTTCGCACACACCGCACACTCTCTAACATACGCCTTGCAATCTGTTGCCAGAGAAGGCCACCAAGCGCACCTGGCAACAAGATCCTGTGTTCTGGAGGCCCCAGGGTGTCCCGCATTTTTGTGTGAGTGGAACATCTGTAAAATCTGAAGACGTAATGGCAGTGGTATAAAGATAACACCTTTGGGCTTCCCCTCCGGGACGTCCTGCTGAAAGGGACCTAAAGTCTCTGTCCAATCCTTCCAAGTCTCAGTTGTTGCTAGTACCAGTTTCTGTGGGACAATGGTCTCTGGGGCGGAGGGCTGTGCTGTCTCCGGCTCAAAGCATCTGGACAGGGCATCTGCCTTAATGTTTTTGCTACCCGGAGTGTACGTAATTATAAATCTGAACCTCGAGAGGAACAATGACCATCGAGCCTGACGGGGGCTTAATCTCTTAGCTCCCTCGATGTATTCAAAATTTTTGTGATCAGTGTAAACTGTAATCGTATGTTCTGCTCCTTCCAACCAATGACGCCATCCTTCAAAGGCTAATTTGATGGCCAGGAGCTCCCTGTTGCCTATATCGTAGTTTCTCTCTGCCGGAGAGAACCTACGAGAAAAATAGGCACATGGGTGCAATCTACCCTGCAACCCTGACCGCTGGGACAGCACAGCCCCTACCCCGACCTCCGAGACGTCCACCTCAACAATAAAGGGATAGGAGGTGTCAACGTGTCTTAGGATGGGTGCAGAGCAAAACAAATCTTTCAAAGTGGAGAATGCATGCAGAGCTTCTGGAGACCAGTGGGTAGTATCTGCCCCTTTCTTAGTGAGCCTCGTGAGGGTTGCAATGATAGTGGAGTACCCCTTTATGAACCTTCTATAGTAATTGGCAAAGCCTAAAAATCTCTGAAGAGATTTTAACCCCACTGGTTGAGGCCATTCCAACACAGCAGAGACCTTGGCAGGATCCATAGACAGGCCCGAGGTGGAAATTATGTACCCTAAAAAGGTGTTAGCAGATGTTACCTCGAAGATGCACTTCTCCAATTTAGCGTAAAGCATGTTTTGCCTTAGTTTGTCCAATACAAACTTGACGTGTGTCCTGTGCTCAGAGAGGTTGTTTGAGACAATAAGTATATCATCTAAGTATACTAACACGAATTTGCCCAACACCTCCCTGAATACCTCATTAATTAGTTCTTGGAAGACGGCCGGGGCATTACACAGCCCGAAGGGCATCACTAGGTAGTCGTAATGCCCGTCGGGCGTGTTAAAGGCCGTCTTCCATTCATCGCCCTTTCTAATCCGCGCCAGGTTGTATGCACCCCGTAAATCCAATTTTGAAAAGATCTTAGCGTCGTTAACCTGTGTAAACAAGTCATCTATCAGGGGCAAAGGGTAGCGATTCTTCACTGTGATTTTTCTCAGGCCCCGGTAATCAATACATGGCCGCAGGCCTCCGTCTTTTTTCTTAACAAAAAAGAACCCTGCGCCAGTGGGTGGCCGGGAAGGGCGAATTAACCCCTTGGCTAAATTTTCACGAATGTACTCCTGCATGGCCACTTTCTCTGGCCCAGACAAATTGTAGAGATAACCCCTAGGGGGCATACGACCAGATTGGAGATCGATGGGACAATCAAACAGGCGATGTGGAGGTAACTTATCAGCAGCCTTGGGACAGAACACATCGGAATACTCGGAATATGGTACTGGTACACCCAACAAATGAATCCTGGTCTGGCCCAGTGTCACCCTCCCTAAACATTGCTGAAAACAATCAGTTGACCAGCTAGTTAGCTGACCAGTAGCCCAATTGATCTGTGGGGAGTGAAGGTACAACCATGGCATGCCAAGGATGACTGTGGAGGTGGTCATGTGTAACACAAAAAACTGCAGTTTCTCCTGATGTAGCGCCCCTATAGTGACTTCCACCTCTGGTGTCTGAGACAGCGGATGATCACTTTGCAAGGGGGAATCATCTACTGCCGTAACCTGAATGGGTGGTTTTACCGGGGTGAGCGGAATACCCAATTTCTTTGCAAATTCGAAATCCATAAAATTAGCTGCAGACCCTGAATCAACAAAAGCCTCAGAAATCTCAGTTTTATCTTCCCACGTAACAATACAAGGAAGAAGTAACTGTTTATCTTCTAGGGGTAAAAGTCGCGTGCCTAGGGTGTTACCCCCTACAACTCCTAGGCGGTAGCGTTTTCCCGACTTGTTAGGACAATTACGTACTCTATGACCCCCCTCTGTGCAGTAAAGACATAGCTGCTCAGACATCCTACGTCTTCGCTCCACTTGGGATAGTTTCGACCGACCAATTTGCATTGGTTCGGGTGGAGGCGAGACGGGAGGAGGTGGAGTTACTGGAGGCGCAGCGTAGGACACCATTCTTACATGACTACTACCCCGGGTCTGTTTCTGATAGCGCAGCCTGCGGTCGACTCGAATGGCCGATGAAATGGCCTCATCGACTGTTTTTGGTTCAAGCAGACTTAACATGAGATCTGAGACCTCATCTGACAACCCTGATAAGAAACAATCTAAGAGGGCATAGGTGTCCCACCTGGCTGAAACTGACCACCTCCTAAATTTGGCTGCGTAATCCTCGACCGGACCCTTGCCTTGACGCAAAAGCTTGAGCTTGCGCTCACAAGTCGCAGCAAGGTCTGGGTCGTCGTAAATTACTGCCATAGCATTAAAAAATTCATCCACTGATGTGAGGGCTAAGTCTCCGGTGGGCAAACTGTACGCCCACGTCTGAGAATTGCCTGATAACAAAGTCTTAATAAATGTGACCCTTTGGGCCACAGTTCCAGAAGATCGGGGTCTTAACTCAAAGTAAGATAACACTCTACTTCTAAAATTTCGGAAGTCAGATCTGTGACCAGAAAATTTCTCAGGTACAGGCAAACGTATGTCCGAGCTAGGAGGGGATCGCACCTCATCCACTGCTGTCTGGAGGGTTTGTAAAGAACCAAACAAGGCGTCAATCATAGTCTGGTGTCTACCCAGCACTTGGTTGATGTTTTCCACCGAAGTGGCAAGTGCGCCCAGACGGTCAGTGTGTGCGTCCATTTGCATTTTGGTCTGGCGTTCTGTAACGATCGGTGTAACACAGGGAGGGTCTGATTACCGGTGAACTGCAGTATCACCAAGAATACAGAATATACCCGATTATTGATGATCTGCAGTATCACCGATAATCAGATATATCTTCTAACCTCTGGACACCTGAGATAACAATTGAGTGTTAGGTGCAACAGTAATACTTTGAGTACTGCACAGAAGTAAGTTCCTTCCGAAGGCCTAGACTCTCCCGGGGGAGGAGCTAGGCTGAGAGTAGGAAGGACAGAGTGTGAGTGACACCAGTGAGAGGGTGTCACTAACAGGTCTGGGAACTGCCTCTAACAGTAAGGTCAGTTCTCGAGGTCGGGAAAGCCAGGTCGTTAACACACAGACAGATAAGGTACAGATTCAGGAGACAGATACGGAATCCAATGAACAGGCAGGGTTTGGCAACGGAGTATCAGAATAGCAAGGTACAGAATCAGGAGGCAAATACAGAGTCCAGGAACGAGCAGAGTTTGGCAACAGGATATCAGAAATAGCAAGGTACAGAATCAGAGTTCAGAGGAATAGTCAGGCAGGCAGAAGGTCATAACAAATAATACAATTCAATATTCCTAATGCTAAGGTGTGAGTTCCTTGATCATCAACACCTTTGGAAACTATGCTAGAACACAGATACAGACAAGGTCTGAGTGCTACCACGTAGTGATCACAACGCCAGACACCAGAGAAATGACCAGCACCCAGTATATATACTATAGCGCTCTCTAGCGCCACCCCTAAGTGCTGGACCAATGAAAAGTGGTGAAATTGTCAGCTGACCAGCTTGGTCAGCTGACTCTTCCCTGGCTGTCATATAAGCTCTGCCTCTCAGCGCGCGCGCGCGTCCTTCTGAACCTGTGTGGACTAGCAGTCCCAGCCACACTAGACATGTCTTGCGATGTATCCGCTGATTCGGGCGCGGGGGCCGCCGCACCGCTCTCCAAGCAAGCGGCGGCTTCCCCGCGTCCAACCACAATGTCAGTAGTATTGCTATGCGCACAATCCGCCGCATCCAACGCGGACTCCACCGCTCTGCCCATGCGGCATGCGGCGGTTTCTTCGCGTTGTGCCGCCATGTTGGACGCGGAAACAGCCGCCTCACTCTGAGTACTTGCGGCGGCTTTTCTGCGTTTCCTCACAGGGGGAAGGAGCCCCATCCAAAGTTTCGCAGGGGGGCCCAGTGATTTCTAGTTACGCCCCTGGAACCAGTGTGGTTTGAATGATAAAACTACATCTTTTGGTTCTGAATTCTTTGTGATATGTATGGCTAGGGGTGTGGTGCGGTGTGGTTAAGGGTGTAGCAGGGTGTGTCTTAAAGTGTCCATCTTTCTTATCTCAGAAAGTTGGGAGGTATGCTTACCTCAGGAGGGGGAAGCCTCTGGATCTAAATGAGGCTTCCCTTATCCTCAGCCAGCTCGTTCCAGCACTGGGAACCCCAATTAAAGAGACTCTGTAACAAAAATTGCATCCTGTTTTTTATCATCCTACAAGTTCCAAAAGCTATTCTAATGTGTTCTGGCTTACTGCAGCACTTTCTGCTATCACAGTCTCTGTAATAAATCAATGTATCTTTCCCCTGTCAGACTTGTCGGCCTGTGTCTGGAAGGCAGCCAAGTTCTTCAGTGTTGTGGTTCTGCTATGAACTCCCCCTTTCAGGCCCCTCTCTGCACACTGCCTGTGTGATATTTAGATTAGTGCAGCTTCTCTCTGCTTTCTTATCTTTTACAAGCTGGATAAATCGTCCTCTGAGCTGGCTGGGCTTTCACATACTGAAGAATTACAGACAAGGGCAAAGCTGTTTGCAGGAAGAAACAAGCAGCCTGAAACTTCAGTGCATAAGAGATGCAGGGGGAAAGAAACACACAAATGATCTCTTGAGATTAAAAAGGAAGGGTGTATACAGCCTGCTTGTGTATGGATGTATTTTCTATGTGTGGACATACTGCACATCAACCTACTTCCTGTTTTGGTGGCCATTTTGTTTGTTTATAAACAAACTTTTTAAAACTGTTTTTAACCACTTTTAATGCGGTGGGGAGCTGCGAAATTGTGACAGAGGGTAATAGGAGATGTCCCCTAACGCACTGGTATGTTTACTTTTGTGCGATTTTAACAATACAGATTCTCTTTAAAGAATACTCAAGGTTAAAATATGTAAGAAGAGGGAAACCCCTGGTTCCTGTAGAGGCTTCCCATGCCATCCTTCGGTCCACTGTTGCGGAACGCAGACACCTCTCCTCCTCTTAAAGCTGGAGGGGAGGTATACTTGTGCATCAGTGGCTTATGCTCGTGAATACAGAGGAGCGTGGCTGTGATGTGCAGGAGGGTCCCGGGCAGTGGTGAAGGTCCAGAGGACAGCGTGGGAAGACTCTGGACGTTCTCTCCCCATAGGTAAGTATTTCATTTTTGACACAAGGTTCACCTCGGGTTCTCCTTAACTTATCAGTATGTTTTGGGGTGTGAGAGGAAACCATAGCACGGCAGCCTCGGCTCTTGGCTTTCGTATATTATCCTCCCCATCCTCAACCCCAATCCAGAACCTGTATGAGCCAAAACCAATTCCGGGTACAACCCCCTGTTTGTACTTGGAAAATTAAATGATGCCATGGATTGCACAGCAAATATCAATCATTTATTGATCTATCTCCTATTTTTTTACCTCTCATTTTACAATTTATTGATTTATTTTTTACTCTCCTCTAATACCTTTTGGTAAAGTTCCTCTTTATGTTACAATCAAGCTGTCTCCTAATGGAGACCAAAAGCAATGGGCCCAGAAAGAATGGAAGCGCTTGGGACTAAGTGGCAGGTCCCAGAGCTCTTCTTTAGACCATTAAACATAATTGACTAAAGATTATCATTATTATTTATTGGATTTATAAAAAAAAACAACATATTCTGCAATGCATAGACAAGATACCATTCTGGAATATGGAGAACCAGGCTCTTTTACAAATTTCTCATTGACAAGATAAAAAAGTAGTGTGGTTCCACCCCTATAATGATATCACAGTTCAATGTAAACAAACAAGCGGGGTTTTTTTTTTAACCAAAGTTCTCTCTTTTATTGTTCAATATGTTCCTTCAGAAAGCAGGTGATAAGCGTAGATATGACATCAGACCTTCATTTCATATAAAAAAATGTCTGACACGTGTTTCACGGCCATAAGCCGCTTCCTCGGAGGCACATAACAAAAAACATCCAAATCAAGGATATAAAAACATCAGTGCGATCTGAAGTGAATAAACAGGAACACCCTCAATGCGAACCCAATGTGACTGAGCTGCAAGAGTCCTGACATCAGACCTTCATTTCATATAAAAAATGCCTGACACGTGTTTCACGGCCATAAGCCGCTTCCTCAGAGGCACATCACAAAAAACATCCAAATCAAGGATATAAAAACATCAGCGCGATCTGAAGTGAATAAAGAAGAACACCCTCAACGCCGAACCCAATATGACTGAGCTGCAAATTTATAGTTTGCACTGTTTATTTCCTTTTAAGCAATACCAGTTGCCTAGCTGTCCTGATTATCCTCTGCCTATAATACTTTCAGCCATAGACCTTGAACAAGCAAGCAGCAGATCAGGTGTTTCTGACAATATTGTCAGATTTGACAAGATTAGTTGAATGCCTGTTTCTGGTGTGATTCAGACACTTGTGCAGCCAAACAGATCAGCAGGGTTGCCAGGCGACTGGTATATCAGCAGGGCTGCCAGACAAAAGGAAATAAAAATGGCAGCCTCCATATCACTCGCACCTCGGGTTTACTTTAAGTGGTTTAATTGCAGGCTCCTAGTGTAGCTTGCTGCTTCATGATACTGCTGGGATTGCAAAAAGCAGAAGGAGATCACAGCCTGTAGCTCTGGAGGTGTGCTACAGGATGGGACTGATCAAGGGGAAGAATTGGTATTTTAATTATTTGACAAATCAGGAAGCTTCTATGCACAGAGACACAAGCTCAGCCACACACTGCTGCACGGGACCAGGGAAACATTTGTGCCGGATTTGGTCTTTAAAGCTCTATGCTTTGCAAGTATAAATGGACATTCTGAATCTCTGATATTTCCTTTTTTTCCTCTCTATAAAGAGTGCATGTAAAAATGTATGAAATGAGAAGAAGCAATGCCATTGAAATAAGTAATCTCAGCATGATTCCTCGCTTCTAGTAGCATTTGAGCTTTTAACCAGCGGAATCCAGATGGCCACCGCTTGCAGATGATTTCCATAGCCGGCGTGATAACAAACATCGCGGCTAGTAAATTCACAGGCAGATATGAAAAGGATTTATGGTGACCATGGAGACCAACTTTACAAAGCTAAAAATAGATAAGTAAGAATTTAATCCTTACTGGCCATGCTAAAATGGTTTGCTTTACTGCGATTTGTGTAGTGTCCTTATAGGACTTGTGTTTATGTGTCATTTAATGAAGCCAATTTATTGATGTGCTGAACATGAGGATAACAGCAAGATTAAAGTCTGGGTAATCAATTAAAAGAAAATTATTGATCCGCAAATGTTATTGTTATGGGTGACACTTCTAATAGCTAGTGTTACTGCTTAGGAATAATTTGGTTAAAACAAACCGGAGCAGCTCAAGCTGCATAATAGCTTCATTGTGAGCATGCTGCACCCTCAGCTTAACCAGTAGCTATAGTATACTTATTATAACTACTGATAGTTATAGTATACTTACTATAACTACTCAGCATGGTGGTTAGTGTTCTTGCCTCGCAGTGCTGGGTCTCCGCCGGGTCAAATGCCAGCCAGGACTGCGCTCAGAGTTTGTATGTTCTCCCCGTGTATGCATGGGTTTCCTCCGGGCACTCCATTTTCCTCCCGCGTCCCAAAAACATAAAGATAAGTTAATTGGCTTTCCCCCAAACTGGCCCTAGACTGCGATACATACACTACACGGTATATACATAGACATATGACTATGGTAGGGACTAGATTGTGAGCTCCTCTGAGGGACGGTTAAGTGACAAGTCAGTGTACTCTGTACAGCGCTGCGGAAGATGTCGGCGCTATATAAATACATAATATAATACCCTAAAGTCTAGTATACACATCCAATTTTGATTGGCCAATTTTACCACTTCCATGTAGTATTCAAAATGTGTCAGCCATTGGCTAATCAAAATTGGATGTGTGTACCAGCCTGAAGGCTACATTTCTACGAGAGTGACATGTCCGTTTCCAAAATGGATGCAACACCCGTGCTGATGTGAAATCAAATTCAATTGGCGCAGCTGTTGGATCCGGATGCGATGTCCGAAAAATGCAGCAGGCCCCATTTTATCGCCCCTCATTTGAATCAGAGCTAGCCTATTGATTTCAGTAGGCTGTGATTCCACATCTTAATTTGCATGTGGATAAACGCTACAAATCGGTTACAGCGGAAATGTATGTACAGACATTATTAAGGCCAAAACGGTCATTTGTGGTTGTTTTCACCATCCTTTTTATATTTGTATGGGCATCCCTTTTTATATTTGTATGGGCATCCCTTTTTATATTTGCATGCCCGTTGCATTTTTAGCCTGAGCTCATGGTCCTTTTAATGTGGACAAGCCATAAGTCAGGTACTTTCAGCTGATTTCTTTGTCCCGGCTTGCGACCCTCTCTCCATGCAATGAGGAGCCAACAGCTTCCAGGGCCACTTACCATAGCACCTCTGTGTTCCTTCGTGGGGGGGTAAAAAACGCTGATCGCCGCTGAAAGTCACCAACAGCGGTAATGCTGTTGCCTGTTAGTACCACATAAGGGATCTCACTTTACCAACAAGGATCAGTATAGTTAGAGGCATGGTCTTCCCAGTAGTAACATATGGCTGTGATGGTTGGACTATAAATAAGGCAATGCGTAGAAAAGATGATGCTTTTGACCTGTGGGTGTGGAGAAAGCTACGGAAAGAGTTCCCTGGATTGCTAGAAGATCTAACCAGTCGATACGTAAATAAATAAGGCCAGATTGTTCCCTAGAAGGGCTAATATAACTGTTAAAACTCAAAAGCTTTGGTCACATAATAAGAAAACTGGAGTCTTTGTAGAAATACTTGAGGCTTGGAAAAATTTGAGGGGAGAAGAAAAAGAGGACAACAGAGGATAAGATGGATAGACAGCATATGTGAAGCTATGAACATGCCTTTACAACAGCTGAAAGAAGTCGTAATTGACAGTGATGAGACATCTGGCGTGCAGAAGTACATATGGTCACCACGTATGAACGTATGAGGAGGAGGAGTGATACTGATGGCTGCTGGCTTCCCGCAGATGGGGTATACATCTACTGTATCTCAGATGCCATACAAGCAGACTACTTACCCCTGCAGGCTAGTGTTTATACAACACTCCTTTGCATAGCTACCTGCCTTTGCTGAGTTTGCTCAGTCTGTACTGTTAAGCGTTTCCTGAGTACTCATGAGCACATTTGCCATGTGACATCAGAGTGATGTCACATGATGGATGCCCCTGAGAGTAAGAGGAGAGCAATGTTGACTGAGCACACGTTGCAAAAGCGGTAATCTATATGCACTGTGTGCAGAGAGAGAGAGAGGTCTGCTTTTACGTTTGTAACATACTTACATACTTGCATAGCTCCCAACTGTCCCTTTTTCGGACAGACAGTCCCTCTTTGGGAACCAAATCCCTCTGCCCCTCTTTCTTTCTCATTTGTCCCTCTTTCAGGACTCATGTACAGATTTACGTACAGTAAATATATGTATTTTTCTACTGAAAACTTATTTAATTGACTCTAAACTTTATTACCATAATTTAAGTTGATATATTTCTTATTTTCAAATGTTTAACCCTCCTGGCGGTCTATTAGAATCCGCCAGGGGGCAGCGCAGCACTGTTTTAAAAAAAAAATATTTTAAATCATGTAGCAAGCCTAAGGCTCGCTACATGATAGCCGCTGTACAGCTGTACAGATCTTTGATCAGGAAATCCCGTTCAAAGAACTGGATTTCCTGAAGGGCTTCCCCTGTCGCCATGGCGACGGGGCGGGATGACGTCACCGACGTCATGGACGTCGTGACGTCTAAGGGAGTCCCGATCCACCCCTCAGCGCTGCCTGGCACTGATTGGCCAGGCAGCGCACGGGGTCTGTGGGAGGGGGGCTGCGCGGCGATCGGCGGCTAATCGGTGGGTGGCGGGGGCGATCGGGCAGTACACGCAGCTAGCAAAGTACTAGCTGTGTGTACCAAAAAAAAATTATGCGAATCAGCCCAGCAGGGCCTGAGAAATCCTCCTGCGCGGCATAGCCCGAGCTCAGGGCTTACCGCCAGGAAGGTTAATTGAAGGAAAACTAATGATGATAGAGGACCAGAGTGGTTTGAATGGTAAGACTACATCTTTTGCATCTACACTTTTTGCGATATGCATGAGGAGAGGTGTGGTGGAGGTGTGGTTGGAGGTGTTGCATGGGCGTGTTTTAAAGCCCCATCTACACAATAAGATTCTTTGTGCGATTTGATTACAATTCTATTTATGATCCGATTAAATCCGACATGTCCGATCTGGATTCAATCCGATTCGCCATTGTTTTGCAATGGCAAATCGAACTGAATCAAATCGAATCCCGATCGGACATGTCGGATTTAATAGAATCGTAATCGAATCGCACAAGTAATCGTATCGTGTAGATTGGGCTTAAAGTGCCCCTCTTTCTTACCTCAAAATGTTGGGAGGTATGCACTTACATTGAGGAGCCTGTTCATAAGGAAGGTGAACAGAAGACTATCATTATTTTTGGGCAGCATGGTGGCGTAGTGGTTAGCACTCTCGCCTTGCAGCGCTGGCTCACTGGTTCGAATCCCAGCCAGGTCAACATCTGCAATGAGTTTGTAAGTTCTCCCCGTGTCTACGTGGATTTCCTCTGGGCACTCTGGTTTCCTCCCAGACCTCTCCAAAAAAAATTGCCCTAGACTATGATACATGCACTACACAATACATACTGTACATAGACATATGACTATGGTAGAGACTACAATGTGAGCCCTTCTGAGGGACAGTTAGTGAGAAGACAATATACTCTGTACAGCGCTATATAAATACTTAAAGCGGAACTGTAGATACACATGAAACACATTGTTTCACTTACCTGGGGCTTCCCCCAGCTGCCGTCCTGTCCCGCGCCGGTCCTCCACAAGCCTCCGTTCTCCCGTCGCCAGCTACTTTCTCGATTTCCCACCGGGCCACTGCACATGCGCAGCTCTGGCCACGCGTATCCTTTCTTCGCGTTCCCCGCTGTTGCAGAGGGGAACGCGAAGAAAGGATATGCTTGGCAGGGCTGCGCTGGCCTCGACTTACAAGTCGAGGTACGGAACGGAGCGGCGGTGGGGGAACGGAGACTCATGGAGACTCGACGTGGGACAGGACAGCTGCTGGCGCCTTGCAGAAGCCCCAGGTAAGTGAAACAATGTGTTTCATTTGTATCTACAGTTCCGCTTTAAATAATTATTTCTTCAAAAATAAATGCAGTTTACAAATGGTCAGATAATAATGTGGGATGGAACTCACTTTTTAAAACTCTTGCAGCTATTGTCAGATACAAGAGTAGTTGTCTAACATAAATATCTCTCTCCCCCCCCCCCCCCCCTTAAATCTGTATAAATACATAGAACTTAACAAAACTAGCCATAGGTACAAGAGTTTTAAAAAGTGAGTTTTCATCTCTCTTTAACTAGTCTCCATCCCGCAGGCAATCTATCTATGCCCAGCAGAACTTCACTTGTCGTCCCAGGGGCATAGATATATATGTATCTCGACGAAATCACCCGCTGAGCATGCCCTAGTGGCCAAATAGTTTACTACGCCTACATACATTAAAGCGGATCCGAGATGAAAAACTAACTATAACAAGTAACTTGTCTATATATCTTATCTAAAGTTTAGATAGTTTACACAGCAAATCTAGCTGCAAACAGCTTCAATAGAATATGATTATTTCTTCCTGTGATACAATGACAGCAGCCACGTTGTTTGTAAACGTTACACACAGGCAAGCTTATCTGCATCTTCGGCACTCAGCCTGTGAAAAAAACCTAATCCCCCCTCGTCCTCCCTCCTCCCCTCTGCCTCTGAAATCTCTGGCTGGTAATACCTCCCCCTCCTCCTGCCCAGACTGAGCTCCCATAAGCCCTTGCTCCTGTCTGAAAATGCCAAGGCTCTCTGGAGAAGCTGTGGGCGAAGCTTGTTTAGATTATAGGGAATTAGAGTATTAAAACAAAAACAAAAAAAGTATTTGGCTTGAGGAATGCCCTATAAACAATAGGAAAGGAACACAATTATGCAATGAGTACAAGTTCAACTCCCCCAACAGTTAAAACAGTTAACTTCTTACCTCCTCCACTCTCCCATAGTTACCAAAGTAAAACACTTGTATATAAAACATAATAGTAGCAGTAGGGTATTGTACCGTGTTAGCCATCAGTAAAAGCAAGAAGTTTTAAATCAGGATGATACCATTTATTGGCTAACTAAAAATTAATAAAAACAAGCAAGCTTTCGGCCTTGTAAGGCCGAAAGCTTGCTTATTTCTATTCATTTTTAGTTAGCCAATAAATGGTATCATCCTGATTTAAAACTTCTTGCATATAAAACATAACTAACATTTAAAAAAAAAAATACATTAATAGTTACCCTTGGGGCCTCTGCTTTTTTAATATGTTATTTTTGCAAATAAGGGCTTGTAATTAGTGACGAACGCAAAACTGAAAATATGCACCTTTATTTCCCCCAAAAATATTTTTGCCATACATTGTACTAGGGACATTTTTTAAATGTAATAACTGAGAGAAATGGGCAAATAAAATGTGTGGGTTTTATCTAGTGTTGGGCGAACAGTGTTCGCCACTGTTCGGGTTCGGCAGAACATCACCCTGTTCGGGTGCTGTTCGAGTTCGACCGAACACCTGATGGTGTTCGGCCTTTTAGTTCGGGTTCGCCCGAACTACTCAATGCCCCCCGAACAGGGCCCCTGTTCGGCCGAACAGGTCCCTGTTCGCCCGAATACGGCCCCCCTATGGGGTCGCAGGCATAAGGGGGTAGCATGCCCCGATCGCGGGGGGGGGGGGGGGGTTGGAAATTCCCCCCACCCCCTCCGCTAGCGCTCCCCCCTCTGCCCGCTTCCCCATAAAAAAAGTTTGCGGAAAGTTAATAGTACCTGGTGGCTGGCTGGCTAGCTGGCAGTGGTGAGATGACCCCATAGGGCCCCCAAAAGCGGCATGTTCGGGGGTCCCATTGACTTCCATTGAGTTCGGGGTTCGGGCCGAACATGCCGAACATCTGGCCCATGTTCGGCAGAACGGACCCGAACCCGAACATCCAGGTGTTCGCCCAACACTAGTTTTATCCACAGCAGCTTGTTTTATTTTAAAACTATAATGGCCAAAAACTGAGAAATAATGAATGTTTTCAATTTTATTTTTTATTATTCCCATTAAAATGCATTTAGAATAAAAAAATTCTTAGCAAAATGTACCACACAAAGAAATCCTAAGTGGCGGTGAAAAAAAAGTAATATAGTTCTGCCCATAATTATTCATACCCCTGGCAAATTTTGACTTAAAGAGAATCTGTATTGTTAAAATCGCACAAAAGTAAACATACCAGTGCGTTAGGGGACATCTCCTATTACCCTCTGTCACAATTTTGCCGCTCCTCGCCGCTTTAAAAGTGGTTAAAAACAGTTTTAAAAAGTTTGTTTGTAAACAAACAAAATGGCCACCAAAACAGGAAGTAGGTTGATGTACAATATGTCCACACATAGAAAATACATCCATACACAAGCAGGCTGTATACAGCTTTCCTTTTGAATCTCAAGAGATCATTTGTGTGTTTCTTTCCCCCATGCACTGAAGTTTCAGGCTGCTCTTTTCTTCCTGCAAACAGCTTTGCCCTTGTTTGTAATTCCTCAGTATGTGAAAGCCCAGCCAGCTCAGAGGACGATTTATCCAGCTTGTAAAAGATAAGAGAGAAGAGAGAAGCTGCTCTAATCTAAATAACACACAGGCAGTGTGCAGAGAGGGGCCTGGAAGGGTGAGTTCAAAGCAGAACCACAACACTGAAGAACTTGGCAGCCTTCCAGACACAGGCCGACAAGTCTGACAGGGGAAAGATACATTGATTTATTACAGAGACAGTGATAGTATAAAGTGCTGCAATTAGCCAGAACACATTAGAATAGCTTTTGGAACTTGTAGGATAATAAAAAACATGATGCAATTTTTGTTACGGAGTCTCTTTAAAGTTTCTTTTATTCAACCAGCAATTATTTTTTTGACAGGAAATGACATAGGTGTCTCCCAAAACATAATAAGACGATGTACAAGAGGCATTATTGTAGGAAAAAAAACATTTCTCAGCTTTTATTTACATTTGAGCACAAAGTGTCCAGTCCAAAATTGTATCTTTTTCTCCAATAGGGTGTTCTGCCACCCCATCTGTACCCAAGTATTCAAGAGAGGTAAAGGTATCTCATGGGTAAAGGGGTATCAGCTTCTGATTTGGATGAAGTTCAATCCTGGGTTACAGTTCCTCTGTAACACCCAATCCATTGCCCCTCCACTGTAATCTCTACAGATACCCAAGTAGATTCAGTAGTAGTACCGCCCTTATGTAAATGTGACATTGTCCCTGAGTGAGGACATCTCACCCCGGGAGTCACTGGGAAACATAAGACATCCGCTTGTGGCCAGGCTTTTACACGTGACTCAAAATATCCATTTTGGGTGGAGTTAGTGTTTTAAACACCTAAGGACATTATTAAATCGTTCTAAAAATGGATCTTGCTTTATGTTCCTCTAATATCTTTTCCCATGCTGCAAATAGTAAGAAAGATTAATGTGGGCACATCCAGCAAGACAGAGTCACAGTTCATTAAGCAGGAAATATCCCTCATTTGTCACAACTTACGTGAGCTCGGGTATTCATCACTGACACACACTCTGTACATTCTAAATAATTTTTGTTTACTTTAAACTTTTGCAAATTAGCTTTAAATGTTGCTTTGGAGATTATAATCCCTCTGAAGAGATGTAAATACTGGCGAGCGTGAGATGGGAATCCCTGGAGCGGTGCATAAATGAAGAGCATTTAGCTTTGCAGCAGACCTTGAACCCCATCAGTCAAATCCTGTAACAAGCAGAGTCCACCGTGGGAGTGGCTGGCATTGCCGGTACAGCTTCCCTCTCCTTATTATCAGTGCCAAACTGGCCTCAGCAATTCAGCACATCTGGCTATTTAATGAGAGATGCATTACAGTTAACAGTGTCCATTACTGACGCTTGTTAAACATATGGACTCATCAAAAATATCAAACATCTCTATTTAGGCTATTTTCTATGTCACTTTGAATGCTAATGTGTGTGTGTGTGTGTGTGTGTGTACACACACATCAAAATATTAGAACCGCCTACATATTATTTATGTACAGTAGGTCCCACTTGTATCTTTGGGTAAAGGCCAGATTGCTTAATTCTCTAATTATTATTAACCCTTTTTTTACAATATTAAACAATATTAAATGGGCATTATAACATTCCACAATGGTGCACAAAATAGTGATGTGACTATGTTGGGATAATTATAGCAGACAAATCACTAAGTCCGTATGGTGGCGGAGAAGACCAAATAGGGAAGAAGGCCCTGCCAAAGAGGTTTACAATCTAATAGCCTTTTTAGTCCTTAGAGGATTCCCAAGGCAAGGTGGTGGATAAAAGCTAGCTTTACTTACCTGGGGCTTCTTTCAGCCTCTAGAAGTCATGTGTATCCCTCGCCCTAGCTCCAGTCTTTTCCTGGGTCCCGCTGGCAGCCTCTGAAGTATCTCCGATGGGTCGGCGTCTTCTGTGCATGCGTAGTACTACTGCGCAGGCACGGTATGCTCGATGACATAGGCGTGTTTGCGAGCAGCATGGGCACATGCCGGTGCATGCTCAGAAGACACTGACTTAAGCTAGTTTTTATTAGAGATGTAGCGAATGGTTCGCCGGCGAACGGTTCCAGGCGAACTTTGGTGGTTCGCGTTCGCCTACACCAGGCGAACTTTTGCGGAAGTTCGGTTCGCCCCATGATGCACTATGAGGGTCAACTTTGACCCTCTGCATCACAGTCAGCAGGCACATTGTAGCTAGTCAGGCTACACTAAGCCCTTGAGCCCCACCCCCCCTTAATATAATGCATCCTCCGGCAGCCATTACACTCACTCGTGCCTGCTGCAAATAGACAGACTAGGGAGAGCTGCTGCAGATTGTTCTCCTAGGGAAAGATTAGTTAGGTTCTTGGCTGCTTAGCTTGCTCCTGGCTGATTATTATTGCTTTTATAGCACCCCTCAACGGCTCTTTTCAGAGCTAATCCTGTCCTTTATTTTTTTTTTTCTGTGTGTCAAACTGACACTTTTGTTGCATGCACAGCCTTGCTAATTCATAGTGTGTGTGCCACTGCCAGCAGCCCAGCACATTCAGTGACTACCTGTGTGTGTGACAGGGAGCTGCACATTGTACTACCCAGTATTGCATATACCCAGTACCTGTTGTGTTTACTTAACCCACCTCATCACTGCATATACCTAGCTTTGTGTTGAGTGAACCTAGCTCACTGCATGTAACTACCTGTTGTGTTGAGTGAACCCAGGTCACTGCATCGAACTACCTGTTGTGTTGAGTGAACCCAGCTCACTGCATATAACTACCTTTATTGTTGAGTGAACCCAGCTCACTGCATATAACTACCTGTTGTGTTGAGTGAACCCACCTCCCTGCATCTAACTATCTTTACTGTTCAGTGAACCCACCTCACTGCATCTAACTACCTTTATTGTTGAGTGAACCCACCTCACTGCATCTAACTACCTTTATTTTTCAGTAAACCCACCTCACTGCATATAACTACCTTTATTGTTCAGTGAACCCAGCTCACTGCATATAACTACCTGTTGTGTTGAGTGAACCCACCTCACTGCATATAACTACCTTTATTGTTGAGTTAACCCACCTCACTGCATATAACTATCTTTACTGTTCAGTGAACCCACCTCACTGCGTATAACTACCTTTATTGTTAAGTGAACCCACCTCACTGCATCTAACTACCTTTACTGTTCAGTGAACCCACCTCACTGCATTTAACTACGTTTACTATTCAGTGAACCCACCTCACTGCATATAACTACCTCTATTGTTCAGTGAACCCACCTCACTGCATCTAACTACCTTTACTGTTCAATGAACCCACCTCACTGCATCTAACTACCTTGGAGGGTGAGGTTGTGTGTGAGTGAGCTCCTAACTTCCAGGAGAGGTCCTCTTGAGCTGTCATTGGATCCGATTTTGAAGCACTTTCTCTGGGGACATTTTCACCTGAAGTCCCTGCTCCGGGCCTTTGCCGGGCAGGGGCTTTCCCTGTGCTAACTGGCCGCTCCAAACATGGAGCGGCCAGCTCATACCCCCCCTGCTTCTTCACCAACTTACCAGGGGGATGGGTCCTCTTCTGAGGGGTCCATTACAGATCATGTCGTCCGGTGGCTGAAAAAAGTTAAAAGCTGCGAAGAAACGATAACGGAATTAAATCGGAATTTCAAAACCATAAGATACCGTTATGGGATGAATTGGAGACCGGAGCTTTTGAAAACCAATGAGGACCTGGCTGAGCTCCGGAAGGACATCCGGCAGCAGAAAGCTGAGCTAGCCAGGCTGGAAGAAATTGGGGGCCCTTTTGTGGAACAGATGCGCTACAAAAGGCGTTTCAAAAAGATGTTGCAGCCCGATACAGATATAGATACAGAAGATGACACAGATGAGGACTGTATCATCGTGAAAGAGCGATGCACCCCGCAGGAGGGATCCCCATGGGTTAAAGATGAAGACACCCAGTCCCCGATTCCCTTGGGACAGGGGGTGGCCTTCGGTGAAGAGCATGGTGAAGGTGAGCCCATGAAAGTGACCGGGAGTGCGGAGGGGTTAGTACCCAGCCCTGTGGTGGATGCCCGGGAGGGTGTTGGGGGTGCCTGTGTCGTTGCCTCTACTGCCGGGGGTCAGGGCGGCATGACTGCTGCTGGGGTCTCCGGTGGGGTTGGAGGTGGCGGTGCGGGTGTCCCTGGCATCCAAAATATGGTTGCTGTGCCCCCCCCCCCCTCTATGTCACCTGGTGGTGGTGGAGTGGCTGGGGCTGTAATGGCCTCCCCGGGTTTCCGCGTGGACCCCCCCCTGTTGGAACCTCGGGGCCTGCATTGGGGTCACTCTCTATGGCTCCTGCAGGGTCTAAGGTGAAAACGAGGGAGGAGAAGCGCACCCAGGGCTCCGGGGAAGACCCACCTGTCGTCCGTTGTGTTGGGCAAGATGGCGCCGGCATCCAGAATAGTGACGACAGGACGCCAAGCTTACTTCCGGTAAAGTCGCGGGAAGTGACATACGCAGACACCTGTACGCATGTGCCGTCTTCCGCCAACCAAGTGAAGGCGGAGGATGCGGCCGCTAAGGCGCATGGGCGAGTGCCACGCGGAGAATCTGACGGAGATGACGTGGCTGTTAGTCCGCATGCGTCAGTGCTACGCGGAAATACAAGTCAAAGCAATGCGGACGGTGAGATGCAAGCGTCACCACCAGGCGGAAGTGATGATAAAGTTGATGCGGACGAAAGCACGCATGCGCAAGGTTCCAACGCTATCTTCAATGCGGAAAAGATACCCAGTGGTGCGCATACGCAGAAGGAATATAGGAATCCGCAACCAGAGGCGGAATATGGAGGTGATGATAGGGAGGATCATGCCAATATGGGGGAGGAGTTACCTATGGCCATTGGGAACACAGAGATGAGCGAGGAGGAAGCGAAACTCGCTAGGAAAGTTCAGGGAACTGGACAATCATCTCAGGATGTATCCCAAGAGGATTCATTAAAGGGGAACTCTGGCGTTGAAGAAAAAATGGTTTCCTTGGGACATTGGACTCCTCAAGATACTGGTCTAGAGCAATTAGCTCAGGAACTTTTTTCCGGTGACAATGCTGTGGAAGAACGAAGCCCCCTGGTGGTGGAGTCTGGGACTTTGGAGGGTGAGAACATTTCTCCTTTAGTATCTAACGCAAAAAAACCAAAGAAGGGTAAAAATAGGTACAGTAAATATGTAAAATTACCACTCGGTGATGTAACCGGGGGGGTTGAGCAGGTGGTGGAGGAAACAGATGTAGAGAGTGATGGGGGCCAGGGGTCACTAGTGCAGATGGAGGAGGGCGGCGAGGTGTTCCTAGTTCAGAAGGGGGGGTTGGTTAGATCATCACATAACACCATGTTGGACGTCATGTTTGAAAGAAATTTGGTTTCTTGTTCGGAAGATTCTGATAGCGGTTTGAGTGAGGGGGAAAGGGAGAGGAGAAGGAAGAAAAGAGAGAAAAAGAAAAAGAAGAAGAGTAAGCATATAGAGCCACCACCAGTAGATAAAGATGTATTAATCACGGAATTTCATACCGCTGATCTAATTGTTCGGTTGGAGAAGAAGCGTTTGGTGGTCATTGATGCTCACACTCAGGAGGCAGTGATTCAGGAGGTGGAACCGGGGGGGGGGGGGGGGGGGACTTTTCGGGCCTACATCTGGTGGGCATGGGCATGCCCGTTTCTAGCCCCGTGCGGGGCGTGCCACCGCCCGGGGCGCTGTTGGGAGGGGGGCGCTGTAATGGAGGGGGAAGCACCGTAGCCGCGGGGAGGGCAACCCCGACCTCTACCTCCCTCTCCCGGGCCGCCCTCCGTGCTCCCCCCTCAGATGTATAGTGAGCAGCAGCCAGGGAGGGAGCGCTGTATACAACATACCTCCCTGGCTCCAAGCGCTGCTCTCTCGCCGCCGGTCTTCTCCTCTCTGCATACACGCTTATACACACGCTGCTTCCTGTTTAGCCGGAAGCAGCGTATGTATACGCGTGTAGGCAGATGGGAGAAGACCGGCGATGAGAGAGCAGCGCTTGGAGCCAGGGAAGTATGTTGTATATAGCGCTCCCTCCCTGGCTGCTGCTGCTCACTATACATCTGAGGGGGGAGCACGGAGGGCGGCCCGGGAGAGGTCGGGTTGCCCTCCCCGCGGCTACGGTGCTTCCCCCCTCCATTATGGGGACAGCTACCTATCTAAACTATCCTGGGGGGCACCTACCTAATCTAACCTACGCTGGGGGGCAGCTACCTATCTAACCTATCCTGGGGGGCACCTACCTAATCTAACCTATGCTGGGGGGCAGCTACCTATCTAACCTATCCTGGGGGGCACCTACCTAATCTAACCTACGCTGGGGGGCAGCTACCTATCTAACCTATCCTGGGGGGCACCTACCTAATCTAACCTACGCTGGGGGGCAGCTACCTATCTAACCTATCCTGGGGGGCACCTACCTAATCTAACCTACGCTGGGGGGCAGCTACCTATCTAACCTATCCTGGGGGGCACCTACCTAATCTAATCTACGCTGGGGGGCACCTACCTAATCTAACCTACACTGGGGGGCAGCTACCTATCTAACCTATCCTGGGGGGCACCTACCTAATCTAACCTACGCTGGGGGGAGGCTACCTAATCTAACCTACACTGGGGTGCAGCTACCTATCTAACCTATACTGGGGGGCACCTACCTAATCTAACCTACACTGGGGGGCAGCTACCTATCTAACCAACACTGGGGGGCAGCTACCTATCCTGGGGGTCACCTACCTAATCTAACCTACGCTGGAGGGCAGCTACCTAATCTAATCTATACTGGGGGGCACTTACCTAATCTAACCTACACTGGGGGGCAACTACCTATCTAATCTATACTGGGCGACACCTACCTAATCTAACCTACACTGGGGGGCAGCTACATATCTAACCTACACTGGGGGGCAGCTACCTATCTAACCTATACTGGGGGGCACCTACCTAATCTAACCTATGCTGGGGGGCAGCTACCTATCTAACCTATACTGGGGGGCACCTGTCTAATCTAGCCTATACTGGAAGGGGGGCAGCTACCTAATCTAACCTATACTGGGGGGCACCTACCTATCTAACCTATACGGGGGGCAGCTACCTATCTAACCTATACTGGGGGGCAGCTACCTATCTAACCTATACTGGGGGGGCAGCTACTTATCTAACCTATACTGGGGGCACTTATCTAACCTGTATTGGGGGCACCTACCTACCTAGCTAGCCTATACAGGTGACAACTATACTGGCTACCTATATTGGAGACACCTACCTAAATGACCTATACTGGGGGCACCTACCTATCTAACCTATGCTGGGGGCAACTATTCTGGCTACCTATATTAGAGGCACCCACCTAGCTAACCTGTACTGGGGCACCTACCTATCTAACTTATACCGGGGGCGCCTGCCTATCTAACCTATACTGGGGGCAACTATACTGGCTACCTATACTGGAGGCACCTACCTGGCTAGCCTATAGCGGGGGCAACTATACTGGCTCACCTATGCCTGGCTACCTATACTGGGGTACCTATTCCTGGCTACCTATACTGGGAGGACCTATACTAAGTGAAACTAGACCTGGCTAACCTATACTGCGGGCACCCATACCTTGCTCGGGGGGGGGGGGGGGGGGCAATTTTTACACCCTCGCCCTGGGTGCATTTTAGCCTAGAAACTGCACTGGGCATGGGTGACCCCGGCTGTGGCTGCCAGTTGGAATTCAGGGCAGGCGGGAGGAGAATGTTAGTCGAGAATGAAATGCTTAAAGTCTTTGACTTCAAGGGCAAACAGAATTTCATGGTGGTCATATTCGGGTTGGGCCCTAATGCCCCCAGGTGTGGGCCTCCTTCTCCCCCCGTCTCTACCTCTGTTCCTGCCCCTGCTTCTGCCTCTGACGAAGTTGTGGGGGCGGTTGGCGGGGTGGTTGGGATGAGTGTGGAGACTGGAGGGAGTGATGTGGTGTTACCTGAACTAGAAAGCGTGACAAGGGGGGGCTTCCCAGAACTGGGGCCTGCCGCAAGACCAGGGGCTCTTGCCTCCATGGCAACTCCAGCTGGGAGTATGTCCTCCACTAGGCCAGTCTCCTACTCTAGGGTGGTCAGAAACGCTGCTTCTGGGAGGAGGGTCCTGGCTCCCCTGGAAACAGAGTCGGAGGCCTATACCCCAGGCCGGCGGAATGTGGTGCGACTCAAGTGGGAACACGCCTCTGCAATTCCCACGAAGAGGGAATTTGTGCGCTATCTGTTCGACCTGGGGTTTAGGCCCGCCGATTTATTCGCGATCCTGGCTCTAGGGGACCCACCGCCCTACTATGATGTGTCTTTCCTTTCATAGCAGGGAATGGAGGCATTTTTGGAGAAGAGGCTTGGGGAGTCTGTAAGTGGATTATGGCACGGGTTCACAGTAGTACCTCTCTCTAGGCAGTCATTAGAAAGGAGGGCGCACATAGTAGTTCAGAACGAGAGCATCCCGGTGCGCGACTTGGTGACCTGGATCCAGCACTACACGGACCTCATGTCCCCGCCCCACAGGGTCCTGGATGACCTGGGGATCTGGTGGGGGGAGTATGAGGTGGCGATCAAACTCCGCATTAAGGAGGGGGTCGTAACCCATATTCCCCGTTCCGCCCTTATAGGGCGGGACAAGGTTATCACCTTTTACCCCGGTCAGCCCAGGACCTGTAATAAATGTGGCAAGCGGGGTCATTTGGCGAGCGCCGCGGGTGCCCTGATCCGAGGTGCAGCAGGTGCCAGGAGTTCGGGCATGCTACATCTGCGTGCAAACGCATTAAATGTAACTTTTGTTTTGAATACGGTCACCCGTACACAGCATGCCCGGTCTCCTGGAACACTATGCCCTCGCATCTCAAGAGGGCCATGTTGGCCCATATGGAGGAGGGACAGGATGTCTCTGTGTCTAACCCTAGTGTTTCCCCCGAGTCTATGTCTATCCTTGATTTGTTGGACTGTGCTGTCGACCCTTCCTCTGTGGTCCCTCCCCCTGTTCTTCCTCCAGCCAGCGTGGCCCTCGTAGGGCAATCTGGATCCGGGTCATCGACTTACATCCGGAATGCTGCTCGTGGTGGGGATTCTTCTCCCAGGGAGCAGCGGGCCAGGCCTACTAGGTCTGGGGGGGATAGGAGAGGTGGGGGGACTAAAGTTCCCCTGTCTGCTCCAGGGAATCCCCCGACTAAAATTCCCATTCCCGCGCCTAGGAGGATTAATCCTCCCAGGGCTGCAAAGAACACTTTTTCCTCCCTTCCTTCCCTTGCCCCTGTTCCTACCCCTCCCCGACCCTCCCCTTGTCCTTTCTTCTGTTGATCCTCCCCCTCCCCCCCCACCATCCCTGCCCCCTCCAGTGATCCCCCTCCTGATTCCTCTCCCCCTTCCTCTGCCCCCCCTCCCATTGATGGTGGGACTACGTCCCATCCTACAGTCTTTTTCTTTTCTCCTCCTGAGCCGACAGGAGCCGCTTCCACCTCATGCAGGAGGGAGCATCTCTCAGCTGAGGAAAGAGAGTACTTGGATGAGAAGTTCAAAACCAAAAAAAAGAAAGCTGGGCCCAAAACCTTGTCTCGTCCTTTCTCCGAAAAGGAGAGAGAGACTCGGAGGCAAGAGATAGCCCAGAGAAGAGTTGACAAAAAAGAAGAGCTAAAACTCTCGAACAGGTTTGACCCCTTGGCTACCTCCCTCTCCCTTCGGAAGAGGAGGAGATGATAGTTGAGGCGTCTGGGGCTGTTTGAGGGGACATTGTCCCATGTGTTTGTGTGTTTTCCTTTTGTTGATGTTGTCATTTGCTTTGGTTATGTAAATTTGTCAAAGGAGTATGAAGGGAAACCTTAAATTATTCTGATGGCAGTTCCCCCACCACTCATGTTGACAACGATCAACGTTGCCAGCATTAAAACGACCAGAGCTCGAAAATTGGCTTTCTCGATTTTGGCTGCCCATGAGGCTGACGTGTTTTTCCTGCAGGAGACCAGGCTCACCTCTGCGGCTGACCTTTGGTTGGCCGAGAGGGACTGGGTGTCTGGTCCGAGTTTTTGGTCTCTTGCGGGAGAGCCTGGTAGTGGTGTGGCGGTCCTTTTTAGGGCCGACATGGTAACGTGCCGGCGAGTAATTGAGGTAGAGATGGGTAGGTGTCTGGTCTTAGTCGTTTGCATGAGGGGGCAGGATCTCAGGCTAATCAACATCTATGCCAGCCCCCAATATTTGGGGGCGAGAAAGCGCCTCTTTATGCAGATCAGGCCATTCCTTTTTTCAGCCCATCCTGTGATCCTGGGTGGTGATTTCAACACCATTACTAGGGCTATGGACAGGGCAAGGGCCCAGGTCCAGGTAGGCACAGATAGTAGGTGTTTAGTTAGATTGGCTAGTGAGGCTGATCTGGTGGACGTGCACGTTCGTCACTCCCCAGATCTCACGGGTTTCACCTTTTATAGTGGTAGTCATAGGTCTAGGATAGATAGGTTTTTTGTTTCAGAGAGCCTCATCACTTCAACCCCCAAGTTGTTGGCGGTGGAGTTCTCTGATCACCTTGTTCTATCGGTGGGCTTGAATGCTTCAGAGGTCCCTCCCAGAGGCCGGGGTATTTGGAGGATGAATTCGACCCTGCTACTGGAGGATAAAGTAAGACAATCCTTTGAGGAGTTTTTTCAGGCACAGGTCTCCATCCTGGACTGCTTTGATAATAGGTCTGAGTGGTGGGAAGAGGTCAAAAAACGTGTTGTTGGATTCTTCAAGGGCCTAGCGTCCCGTAGGAGTATTGATAGAAATCTGGCTTACCGGCGTCTAAGGGAGAGGTTGACTGTCCTCGTTTCTGAGGGCGGGGATCCTGGGGAGATCTCCGAGGTCAAACTTCACCTTAAGCAGCAGCAATACGACCGGCTGGCTTCTTTGGCTTTGGAAAGGGATCATGGTAAATACCGCTCGCCGGATCCCTACCAGAGCTTCAAACAAAGTGCAGCGCTTAAGACGGTCATCGGTCTCAGGGATGCCTGGGGGTCTCTGGCAAAGTCCAGGTCAGAGATCCTAGACATCGCTAGAGGGTTTTACGCTGACCTGCTTGGGGAGAAGCCACTTGATCAGGCGAGGATGGAGGACTTCTTGGTCTCCACACCGGGTCTGGAAGATGTGGATATCTCTGCCATAGATTTGACGACAGAGATCACTGCAGATGAAGTAGCAAGAGCCATTGGTGGCCTTGCGTCCAAAAAGACTCCGGGTCCGGATGGACTGACGGCTGAATTTTATAAGGCTTTTGTGTCCATCTTGGCTCCTCAATTGGCCGGCGCTTTCAATGATTGTCTTGCTGGGGGCCAGTTACCGCCCTCCATGAGACAGTCTGCAGTGATTCTGCTGTCAAAAGGTCGCGACCCTGAGATGATTGAGAACTGGCGTCCCATCAGCCTTCTCAACGTCGACAGGAAGATCCTGGCAAAAATTTTGTTCTGGCGTTTGTCCCAGGTGACAGATGTACTTTCTCGCCATCAGCACTGCTCTGTTGTTGGTAGGAGTACGCTCTCAGCACTGTTAGCTGTCCGGGAAGTCCTGGAACGGTGCAGGGCTGAAGGTTTGGGAAAGTACCTGCTGACATTGGACCAGTCCAAGGCTTTTGATCGGGTCAATCATAAGTACCTTTGGCGTCTACTTACTGTGTATGGTTTGCAGGGGAGGTTTGTTGATTGGCTGCAAACTTTATATAAAGAGGCTGAAAGTTTCATGTTGATCAATAAATGGGTTGGCCAGCCTTTTATGGTGAGCTCGGGGGTCCGCCAGGGATGTCCGTTGAGTTCCTTGCTGTACGTGTTTGCCATCGACCCTTTCGTAAGAAGGCTAGATGGCGGCGTGCTTAGTGGGGTTCCGGCCGGCATTCCTGGGAGCTCGTCTTTAAAGGTGGTGGCATACGCTGACGATGTTACCGTGGTGATCTCAGATGCAGAGGAGGCGGCGGTGGTTGCTGAAGAGATCACTAGGTACTCGTTGGCGTCTGGTTCAAAAATTAATCCAGATAAATGTGAGACGTTTTGGATGGGCAAAGTTGGAGAGTCCTTCAGACTTCCCGGTTCCTTTCCCACGCATCAAGATGAAAGTAAGATTCTCGGCATCAAATTCGGCCCAGGCGATTACGGCCTGCGAAATTGGGAAAGCAAGCTGTCTGATGTCGACAGGAAAGTAGTACGCTGGAAAGGTTGGAGTTTAACCTATAGGGAAAGGGTCGACCTGATTAAAACCTATCTGGTGCCAATACTGTTATATGTCAGCTATGTCGCAATTTTGCCAGCATCCCTGTACACCAGGGTCAATGCTCTGTTTTTCCTGATGTTGTGGGGAAACAAAATGAACCATGTGCGTAGGAATATCACTTACAAAACCAGGCGGGAGGGTGGCTTAGACATGGTCAACCCGGTTGTTTTTTTCTCTCTAATTTTCATTAAGTATAATATTGGTAGCCTACTATTAGAGAGCCCGCCTGGTTGGGTAGAGATCTTCCAGACTTGGTGTGAGCCTTTCCTTAGGGAATGGAAGAGCGGTGGCCCAGTGAAGAATCTGAGGACACGTCATGGCTATCTTCCGGCCTATGTCTTGCCGTGCATGAAGAAACTATGGCAGTGGGGATTGATGGTGGAGGACATCAAATCGGTTGACAGGAAAGCCCTGTTGGCTAGAGTGGTGGAATCCTACTTTCCTGACTCACTGGCCTTGAGGGATTGCCCAGGCACAATTTTGGAGGATGGTTTGCGGCTATTGAATTCACCGCGGGTACCGAACAAATTGTGGGATATCGCCTGGCTTACCTTCCAGGGCAAACTCTATGTTGGAGAGAACATGAAGTGTCGGGAGGTGGCAACCCGTGGTTGTCCTCGACAGGAGTGTTCTGTTGAGGAGACCATGGATCATTTCCTGATGTCATGCCCCTTCAATGTGGAAGTGTACAATGAGGTGGGGAGGGCCCTGAATATCCCGTTTCTGGCGCATCTCAGTTATGCTGAGTGGGCGTATGGGGCTTTCAATCAGCGCCAGGGTTATGATTTGTGCACGTTATACGTAGTTAGCTTAGTGGTTAGAAGACACGTATGCTTAGCACGGTGTGATGTAGCCATTAGGAAACAAGTCTTGCCCGTCCAGGTGGTGGTGAGCAACATTCTGGGTGAGGTGTGGAGGATTCGGTTCTTGGAGAGGAGGAAGCTGGGGAGAGGGGCTTGGGTTCTGGCGTGGCAGAACATTAAGCCTCCTTGAGCTGGTGGAAACCTCTCCTGGGTGCAGAGCTATTCTATCTCTTCTCCTTTCACTGTAGATTTTGATTTTTCTAGTATTTTTTGAAGTTTGGCCGCAGGCACAAGGGGAGTGTCCCTTTGTGCTTCTTTCTGCTTGTCGGTGTGGATTGTCCTGTCATAAGGGTTTTAGTTTCATTTAGTCTCGTGTTATGTAGTGTCCTTAGTCTTGTGTGTTTGTGAGCTTAAAAGTCTCGCAGTGCACATGTGGAGTACATGGTGTGATGTAGGTGTTGTCTCTCACTTTTTGGGTGGTGGTATAATTTATACGTTTTTCATTATTTTCTTTACTTTTTTGTCTCGTTGTTTGGATGTTGTGATGTGGGTGTTGACTTGTGTCTTTTGGGTGGTGGTTTGTGTTATGAGTTTTCATTTCCTTTTTTTTTGTCTGGTTGTCCTGTTGTTTGAATGTGAATGTGTGGTGTCCCCTCATTAGCTGTTTTGTTACTATTGATCGTTACCTATATTGGAACAATATACCAGACCAGACAACAGGACCGGGGGAGGGGTGGGTCTGCTCCTCTCCCCATCCTGCACATTCCGTGTCCTCACTCCACCTTCCTCCCTACAATTCACATCATTTGAGGCCCACACTATCCACCTCTACAATCCCCTCCCAGCCATTGTTGCAGTCTTATACCGCCCTCCGGGCTCCACACGACAATTTCTCGACAACCTTGCCTCCTGGCTCCCACACATCCTCTCCTCTGACCTCCCCACCATCATCCTCGGGGATTTCAATATACCCATCAATGAACCCAAGAACTCTGTTGCGACCCGGCTACTCACCATAGCCAACTCACATGGCCTAGTACAACACACCAACGCCCCCACTCACACTGCACGTCACACTCTCGACCTTATATTCACTAAATCCACCACCATTGCAGACCTCGACATCGCACCATTTCCACCCTCAGACCATTACCTTCTCGCCTTCAACCTCCTCACGGAAGGCACCTCCAAACTACCCGCCCACCCACCTGGTCGATGGCAGCGAGACCTACGCAAGCTCAACCCTGGCGTTCTTGCTGACTCCCTCCATGGCCTATCCTCCACTCTCCCCACCCTAACCTGTCCTAATCTTGCTGCAGCTCAGTATCACCAAATTCTCTCATCAGGCCTAGAGAAAGCTGCTCCACCAATATTCCGCCGCAACCGACCCCCTAACCCCCAGCCCTGGCGCACTACCCATACTCGCAACCTCCAGAGGGAAACACGCGCCACTGAACGAAAATGGCGGAAAACTCGACTAAACCAGGATTTCCTACAGTACAAGACTAACCTGCAGCAGTTCCACACTGCCCTTGCTCATGCAAAGCAGGAATACTTTACCAAGCTCATCGGAGCACAAGCTTCCAATCCCCGGCATCTTTTTAGCACCTTCAACTCCCTGCTTAAACCCACCCCCCCACCTTCTGTTTCCTCCCTCTCTGCCACAGATTTAGCCACCCACTTCACCAACAAAATAGTCTCCATCCATCAGGAAATATCCAATCTTCAATCTTCACCTCCCACCTGCTCACAACCTACTCCTTCTCCACCCTATCCTCCCCTCACCTCCTTCACTCCTACTACCACTGAGGAGGTCAACCACCTACTGCAGACTTCCCATACCACTACCTCCCCCCTTGACCCTATCCATTCTGATCTACTTCAGCCTCACTTCACGGATCTGGCCCCAGTCCTCACTACCATGTTTAACCTCTCCCTATCCACAGGCACCTTCCCCTCAGACTTCAAGCAGGCCACTGTACTGCCTCTGCTCAAGAAACCCTCCCTCGACCCCTCGCTACCCTCCAACTACCGCCCGATCTCCCTCCTCCCCTTCGCCTCAAAACTCCTTGAGCATCTGGTTCACAAACGCCTGACCCAGTACCTCAATGCCAACTCACTACTAGACCCACTGCAATCTGGATTTCGGCCTGCCCACTCAACCGAAACGGCTCTCACCAAAGTGGTCAATGACCTTGCCTTAGCTAAAGCTGAAGGTAAATACACCATTCTCCTCCTCCTTGACCTTTCAGCAGCTTTTGATACAGTAGATCATCCCCTACTCCTCCAGTCCCTCCAATCCATGGGCATTCACGATCTCGCCCTGACCTGGCTTTCATTCTACCTCTCCAACCGCTCCTTCACGACCTCCTTCAATGAGTCCTCGTCCACCCCCAACCACCTCTCAGTGGGAGTCCCCCAAGGCTCGGTCCTTGGCCCCCTACTGTTCACCCTATACACATCCTCCATTGGCAAGGTTATCTCCTCCATGGGTTTTAACTATCATCTGTATGCAGATGACACCCAGATCTACCTCCACACCCCTGACATATCCACCACTACCATGGACAAGGTCTCCTCCTGCCTATCTGCCATCTCCTCCTGGATGTCCGCTAGGTTCCTAAAACTAAATCTAGACAAAACGGAATTTATGATCTTCCCACCCCGGTCATCCCTGGACCTCCCAGATGTGCAGGTCACTGTTAACCACACTACTATTCACCCTACCTCTCAAGCCCGCTGTCTGGGTGTCACCCTGGACTCCGCACTCTCCTTCACTCCCCACATCCAAAACCTCACAAAGTCCTGCAACTTCCACCTTCGTAACATCTGTAAGATTCGCCCTTTCCTGACCCCTGCCACCACCAAACTCCTCATCCATGCCCTCATAATTTCCCGCCTCGACTACTGCAATGCCCTTCTGTCTGGACTCCCTAAGACCCGAATAGCCCCACTGCAGTCCATCATGAATGCGGCTGCCAGAATTATCCACTCCTCCCATCGCTCCACCAGGGCTAATCCCCTCCGTGAATCCCTCCACTGGCTTCCTATCCAGTCCAGAATCAGATTCAAGATATTGTGTCTGACCTACAAATCCATCCACAAAACCTGTCCAACCTACATTTCTGATCTTACTCCGCTCCTCCAATGAACTTCGCCTGACCGTCCCCCGCATCACCCAGTCCCATGCACGCCTCCAAGACTTATCAAGAGCCGCTCCGACACTATGGAACTCCCTACCTCCACACATTAGGGCAGCCCCCTCCTTCAACACCTTCAAGAAGGCCCTCAAAACTCACCTTTTCACTCTTGCCTACCACCCCTCACAATTGCTCTAAACCCAGCCGAACTCTAGTCCCCTACCTCTTGTGTCCCTACCTCTCCCTCTAGATTGTAAGCCTTTGGGCAGGGTCCTCACTCCTTTTGTGTCCTACCTGATCATGCACCTCCATTACTGTGCACCCATGCTATGCATTTGAGTGAACCTAACTTGCCTAACTCCATGCTCCATCCAGTGACTGACTAAGCATTACCTGGTACTCATACTGTGCTGTGTGATCTGGTTTTCTTGTATTCCTGTATTGTCATATTGCTGTTTGTCACCCCTAAATATTGTCTGTAACCTAAATTAATGTCCAGCGCTGCGTAATATGTTGGCGCTTTATAAATACAACAAATAAATAAATAAAAACAATTGTTTTCTAAGGTCTGTGCAGTTATATGCAGCATATATTATCTTACGTTTATACTATATTATGTTTTATTACGGAATCTTCTGTACTTATGGCAGTATCAAACTGCAGTATATTTGGGATAGCTTATTCCCTGGTTTTGTGTTTATCTGCATTGCATATTTTTTTATTATAATTTATTATGTTGTATGTTGCATGACTCTGGTTTCTGATTAATGGCATACTTTTATCTCATTTATTTATTCTTGTATGCTACTTGATTTCATTAATAAAAAAGTATCTAACTACCTTTATTGTTCAGTGAACCCACCTCACTGCATATAACTACCTTTATTGTTCAGTAAACCCACCTCACTGCATCTAACTACTTTTACTGTTCAGTGAACCCACCTCACTGCATCTAACTACCTTTGTGTTGAGGGAACTCACCTCACTGCATATACCTAGCAATCCGTCCGAGATGGACAAAATGGACAAACCAGGTAAAGGAAGAGGTAGAGGCAGACCCAGAGGAAGGCCACCTGGCACCGGCAGGTCTGTGCGAGGTGGTGTTGCTGTGATTTCGTGTGGACCTGGCCCAAAGTACAGTGCTCAGAAGAAGGCACATGCCATCACTTCCCAAGATCAGGATACGCTTGACTATTTAACACAGAACACCTCATCTCCCACAGCCACCAGCACTAGTACAAGCACCACATCTGCTGCATTTGACACTTCACAGGACTTATTTGGTGGTGGTGGTGAAATCACTGATTCACAGCCACTACTGCAACAACAAGAAGAAGGCGCAGGTACACCACCTCATATGTCTGAGTTAGGTGGCGATAGTATGGACGTAACGTGTGAGGAGGGGGATGATGAACCACCTGATGTTGGTGCAGTTGTGGAGGTGTCTGAGGAAAGCGAAGCTGGGCAGGAGGATTATGATGACGATTATACGGATGTGACGTATGTTCACAATAGAGGAGATGACCAGGGGGACAGTTCAGAGGGGGAGTCAGAGAGGAGTAGGAAGAGACGAGTCGATGATAGAAGCAGAGGGAGCTCGTCCTCAGAAACAGCTGGGGGCAGTGTCCGGCGCCATTTATCGCCAGCTATGGACACCCAGCCAACATGCCCTTCAACGTCAGCTGCTGATGCCACCGTAGCGCCATCACCCCAGGGGGCTCAGCGGTTTGGAAATTTTTTAACATGTGTGTCTCAGATCGGAGCAAAGCCATCTGTTGTCTCTGCCAGCAAAAATTGAGCCGTGGAAAGGCCAACTCTCACGTAGGGACAAGTGCCTTACGAAGGCACCTGGAGAAAAGGCACAAACAGCTATGGCAAGAACACCTGAGGAAAAGCAGCACCCAAAAGACAAGCCACCCTCATTCTCCTCTTCCTCTTTCAGGTGAATCAGAATCAGAATCAGAATCAGAATCATTTTTATTCGCCAGGCACGACAGGGTCGTGCTCGGAATTGGATTTGGCACGTACAATTTCACGGATAAAGGATAAGACTATAGATAGCAGAGGGCCTACAGTAAACAGAGAGTCGTAGATAAAACAAAAAGAAGAGCACATAAGTCAACAATGGCTAAAGCAGAAGTCCAGATTCATAATTAGTTCATGAACAGAGTGCAGTTCTGGAACACAATGTAGCTCCAGTGCTAGGCTCAGAGCGAGTCAATGAGTTCAGGAGGGTGACAGCTGAGGGGAAGAAAGAGTTCCTATGCCTAGAGGTTTTGGTGGCGATGGCCCGAAACCTAGGTGCATTGTCTTCATCCGCTTTCTCCCTTGCACCTTCACAGCCACCCTCCTCCACACCGACTCTGCCCTTGAGCGGTTCCTTCTCCTCTGCTCACAGCAGTAGCCAGCTGTCCGTAAAGGAAGTATTTGAGCGTAAGAAGCAAATGTCTGCCAGTCACCCTCTTGCCCGGCGTCTGACAGCTGGCGTGGCGGAACTATTAGCTCGCCAGATATTACCATACAAGCTGGTGGAGTAAGAGGCTTTCTGTAAATTTGTGGCCATTGGGACACCGCAGTGGAAGATACCAGGCTGCAATTATTTTTCACAAAAGGCCATACCCAAACTGTACCGTGCAGTTGAGAGGAAAGTGGTGTCATCTATTGCGAAGAGCGTTGGGTCAAGGGTCCACCTGACCACGGATGCCTGGTCTGCCAAGCACGGGCAGGGCTGCTACATTACGTACACAGCCCATTGGGTCAACCTGGTGACCGATGGCAGCAAGCAGGGAGTACGTGGCTGCGCAGCGGACCAACTTGTGACACCTCCACGGCTTGCAGGCAGGCCTCCTGCCACCTTCTCTACGCCTGCTACATCCTCTTCGCTGTCGTCATCCTCCTCCTCCTCCTTGGCTGGTGCCGCGATCTCCTCTCCAGCTACACAGCCCCCGCACCCAAGGGCCTATGCTACATGCCAGGTACGACGGTGTCACGCCGTCTTAGACATGTCTTGCCTGAAAGCGGAGAGTCACACTGGAGCAGCTCTCCTGGCTGCTCTTAACAAACAGGTGGAGCAATGGCTGACCCCGCACAAGCTGGAGATCGGCAACGTGGTGTGTGACAACGGCAGCAATCTCATTTCCACGTTGAATTTGGGAATGCTGACACATATACCCTGCAGGGCATATGTGCTGGATCTGGTTGTGCAAAGATTTGTGTCCAAGTACCCAGGCTTAGAGGACGTCCTGAAGCAGGCCAGGAAGTTGTGTGAGCATTTCAGGCGGTCTTACACGGCCATGGCACGCTTTGCGGACATTCAGCGTAGAAACAACTTGCCGGTGAGACGCCTGATTTGCGATAGCCCGACTCGCTGGAATCCCACCCTGCTCATGTTCTCTCACCTGCTAGACCAGGAGAAAGACGTCACCCAGTACCTGTATAATTACAGTAGAAGGACACAATCTGGGAAGATGAGGATGTTGTGGCCCAACAACTGGACACTGATGTGAAATGCATGCAGGATCATGCAGCCCTTTGAGGAGGTGACCAAACTGGTGAGTCGCGCTGAGGGCACCATCAGCGACTTGATCCCCTACGCTTACTTCCTGGAGCGTGTTGTGCATAGAGTGGTGGATACAGCTGTGGAGGAGCGTGAACGAGAACAGTTACGGCAGGAGGAGTCATGGGAGCAATTTTCATCCGAACCAGATGTTTCTTCAACACCTGCGGCAGCACAGAGGGGGGAGGAGAAGGAAGAAGAGGAGTCGTGTGGGGAAGGAGAGGAGTCAGTCTCGGATGATGATGATGAGGAAGGTGTTTCTGTGGAGGAGGAAGAGGCGGTGGAAGAAGAACAACAGCAGCCACCGTCACAGTGGGCTTCTGCTGCTCCACGTTCCCATGGTATTGTTCGTGGCTGGGGGGAGAAAGAGGACTTGCGTGCCATCACAGAGGAAGAGCAAGAGGAGATGGAGAGTACGTCTGCATCCAGCTTTGTGCAGATGGCCTCTTTCATGTTGTCCAGCCTGTTGTGGAACCCCCGTATCAAAAAACTCAAGGCGAATGATGTGTACTGGGTGGCCACGTTACTAGATCCTCGGTACAGGCACAAAGTGGCGGACCTGTTAACAACTCAACAGAAGGCGGAAAGGATGCAGCACTTGCAGAACAAGCTGGCAATGATGCTTTACAATGCGTTTAAGGGTGATGTGACAGCACAACGCAATCAAGGTACCACTGGCAGTAATTCTCCTCCTCCCAAGTCCACGCAGGCAAGGACAGGACGCTCCAGCGATCTCAGGGTGATGTCGGACATGCAGACATTCTTTAGTCCAACGCCTAGCCATAGTCCTTCTGGATCCACCCTCCACCAACGCCTGGACCGGCAGGTAGCCGACTACCTGGCCTTGAGTGTGGAAGTAGACACTGCGAAAAGCGACGATGAACCCTTGGACTACTGGTTGCGCAGGCTTGACCTGTGCCCAGAGCTGTCCCAGTTTGCCATACAACTTCTCTCTTGCCCTGCTGCAAGCGTCCTGTCAGAAAGGACCTTCAGTGCAGCTGGAGGCATAGTCAATGAGAAGAGAAGTCGCCTAAGTCACGGCAGTGTTCAGTACCTGACCTTTATCAAAATGAATGAGGCATGGATCCCGGAGGGCTACTGCACGACCGAAGACTAAGTCAGTCCCCACACACAGCATCTCTGCCTGCAGGCCGCTTGACTGCCTTCTCCGCCACCACCAACAGGGTCCAGGACTCTAGCGGATTGCTATACTAATTTTTCTGGTGCGTGTACATGCCTGCCTAATTTTTCTGGCTGCACTGCGGGCGGCTGCAACAAAAAAACAAAAGGCATGTACATGTGCCCATCCCCCTTCGTGATCATTACCTTGCCGCGGTGAAGGGGCTTGCGTATCACAATTAAGCAATGACCGCCGGCTATTTGAGTGTCTCGGGTGGGGGTGGCACACAAAAGATAATAAGGTTGTTGCTTCATTGTGGTCAGACCAAATTTGATCAGCTGGACAGTCACTGTTCTATGATTTAGCTACCACAGCCCGGCGACCATATGGGCTTGAAAACCGCCACGGCCTACACTCTCGCCATGGTGCGCACCAGTCCAGCACGGCCGTCATTACGCAAACAGCTGTTTGCGGTGCGTTACACAGTGAGTTTGGTGTGTCAGTGTGAAGCAGTACTCTAATTACACTCCCTGATTGATGTATACACATGCAAGATGTTTGAATGCTCTTTAGGCCTGCAATTTAGCATTGAATGTGATTTCGGTCCTTAAAACGCTGCTTTGCGTCAAATCCAGATTTTTCCCCGCGACTTTGGGCATGTATCCCACTCCGCCATGCCCCCCTCCAGGTGTTAGGTGTTAGACCCCTTGAAACATGTTTTCCATCACTTTTGTGGCCAGCATAATTTGTTCTATTTTTCAACGTTCGCATCCCCATTGAAGTCTATTGCGGTTTGCGAACTTTTACGTGAACCGAACCTTCCGCAGAAGGTTCGCGACATCACTAGTTTTTATGTATTGCCTCAGATATCCTTTAAGCATTTTCTGGATCTTTGGGAAGCTGTGTGATAAATGTTCTGGTGGGAGAAATAAACTAAAAATGATCCTCGTCTTTTAAAATGCTCAATGCAAAATAATTCTTTTGACACTTCCCTACTATGAATTAAAAAATGCGAGTCTACCTCAAACTGGAATGGCTTCAACTGTTTTCTCTTATTTATTTCCTTTTAAACAATACCAGTTGCCTGGCAGCCCTGCTGATCTATTTCACTGCAGTTGTCTGGTGAATTACACCAGAGACAAGTATGCAGCTAATCTTGTCAGTTCTACAGTTTTATCATAAACACCTGACCTGCATGCTTGTTCAGGGTTGTTCAGGGTCTCTAAAATATTAGAGGCAGAGGATCAACAGGACAGCCAGGCAAATGGTATTGCTTAAAAGAAAATAAATATGGCGGCCTCCATATATCTTAGATCTTAGTTGCTGGTGCTGAACAATCACATGATGTGAACGGCTCGATAGAGTGGGGAAGAATTGACTGAAGGCCATCTGACACAATGAACTACCTTAGCAGCACAGACAACTAGCTGGACTTCCGATACTAACATCATGCTGCTCTAGCCAGAACCAATGTCACACACTGAGAACAACACAGAAGGTTAATCCCAAAGAGCCAAAGCTCTTGGCTTCTCAGTATGCCACTAGAACTGCCAGTAGATGTACCTGCCTGAGTGAAAACCAAGAAGAAGCCATAGGAGCTAGGAAGTAATATGGCAGGACTCTACAATGTAGCAAGGAAAGTAACATCCCATCTAGAGATGGCTCGAACCTCCAATTTTAGGTTCGCGAACCTCGAACACGGACTTCCGCAAGAGTTCGCAAACCTTCAAACTTTGCGAACCGCAATAGACTTCAATGGGGAGGCGAACTTTGAAAACTACAAACATTTATGCTGGCCACAAAAGTGATGGAAAAGTTGTTTCAAGGGGTCTAACACCTGGAGTTTTACATGGCTGAGTGGGATACACGCCAAAAGTCCCGGGGAAAAATCTGGGTTTGACCCACAGCAGTGTTTTAAAGGCAGAAATCACATTACAATGCTAAATTGGAGGCACAAAGTGCTTTAAAACATCTTGAATGTGTATATGTTACGGCCAGAACCCGAAGTGTGGCCACTTCTAGTTCTGGCCGGCCACTTCGGGTTCTGGCCGGCCAATGCGCGAAGTGGCCGCAGCGCAGCGGCCAATGTTAGAAATGGAATGTTTCCTTTTAATATTAATATAGTTTTCCGGCCGTCTCTGGCCAAAATGTAGCAAAACAGTTCGTTCATTGAATGAAATGAAGCTGGCGGCTCCGCCTCCTCTCCTCCGCCCCTGCCTCTTCTCTCTCTCTCTCTCTTCTTTGGGCAGCCGGCGGGGACACGCGTGTCCCCGAGAGTCGTTCGTGGCGCCAAGAAAGCAGAGCGGGGAGGCTGCAGACATTGCTTCTGCCAGCACCCGCTCTGCAGGGACGAACGACAGGATTGCCTGCCGCGACGAACGACTCTGGGGGGGACACGCATGTCCCACGCTGCCAGTATCGGGGAGAAGAGAGAGAGGCAGGGGCGGAGGAGAGGAGGCGGAGCTTCATCCTTCTACATTGCCGCCAGCTTCATTTCATTTAATGAACGAACTGTTTTGCTACATTTTGGCCAGAGACGGCCGGAAAACTACATTCATAATAAAAGGAAACATTCCATTTCTAACATTGGCCGCTGCGCTGCGGCCACTTCGCGCATTGGCCGGCCAGAACCCGAAGTGGCCGGCCAGAACTAGAAGTGGCCACACTTCGGGTTCTGGCCGTAACATATACATCAATCAGGTAGTGTAATTAGTTTACTGCTTCACACTGACAGACCAAACTCACTGTGTAACACACCGCAAACAACTGTTTGTGTTATGTAGTGACGGCCGTGCTGAACTGGTGCGCACCATGGCGAGAGGGCAGGCCATGGCGGTTTTCAAGCTCATATGGTCACCGGGCTGTGGTAGCCAAGTAAAGCAGTCAAGTGGCCTGCAGGCAAAGATGCTGTGTGGGGACTGGGGACCGACTTAATCTTGGGGCAGGCAGTCACACAGCGTGCAGGCAGAGATGCTGTGTGTAGGGACTGACTTAGTCTTCGTGGCAGGCCTGACCGTGCTTTGCAGACCACGTTGTCAGATGGACCCTTGACCCAACGCTGTGTGCCAGAGATGATACCACTTGCCATTCAACATAATGGTACAGTTTGGCTATCACCTTTTTTGAGAAATAATTGCAGCCTGGTATCTTCCACTGCGGTGTGGGGCTTTGCTTTTGTGTGCTGCTTTTCCTCAGGTGGTCATCCCATTCCAGTTTGTGCTTTGTCATCATGTGCCTTCGTAAAGAAGTTGTCCCTACGCGGGTCTTGGTCTTTCCACAGCTCAATTTTTGGTGGCAGAGAGTACAGATGGCATTGCTCTCATCTGAGGCAGACACAAAAACAAATTTCCACACCGCTGAGCCCTGGGATTATGGCACTTTGGTGGTCGTGGCCGACTGAGTGTAAAGTGGGGTGCCAGAATCAGAGTAGGAGGAGGAAGATATATCACGGTTCCGTGCGGAAGCTGAGGAAGATGAGGTGTTCTGTGTTAAATAGTCAACTACATCCTGAAAATCTTGGGGGTTGATGGCATGTGCCTTTTGAACACTGTACTTTGGTCCAGGGCCGCACCAAATCACAACAGCAAGACCTCGAACAGACCTGCCGGCCGGGTGGCCTGCCTCTGCCTCTGCCTGTTTTGTCCATATGGGGGGGGGGGGGGGGGGGGGTGAAGTGAAAAGTATGCACTGACTTGACTAATACAATGTGCAGTCACACAGGTACAGTGAACAGGTATGCAGTGACTGGTATATAAAACTGTGCTGTCACACAGGTGCAGTGAACAGGTATGCAGTGACTGGTATCAATACAATGTGCAGCTGTCACACACACAGGTGTAGTGAACAAGTATGCAGTGACTGGTATCAATACAATGTGCAGCTGTCACACACACAGGTACACTGAACAGGTATGAACGGACCGGTATTACAAATGTGCAACTGTCACACACACAGGTAAAGTGAACAGGTATGCATGGACTGGTATCAATACAATATTCAGCTGTCACACACAGTGAACAGGTATGCAGTGACTGGTATATATAACACTGTGTGCTGCTGTCACACAGGTGTAGTAAAAATGAACAGGTATGCAGTGACTGGTATTACAAATGTGCAGCTGTCACACACACAGGTACCGTGAACAGGTATGTAGTGACTGGTATATATAACACTGCATGCTGCTGTTACGCAGGTGCAGTAAACATGAACAGGCATGCAGTGACTGGTATTACAAATGTGCAGCTGTCACACACACAGGTACCAGGAACAGGTATGTAGTGACTGGTATATATAACACTGTGTGCTGCTGTCATGCAGGTGCAGTAAATATGAACAGGTATGCAGTGACTGGTATTACAAATATGCAGCTGTCCCACACAGGTGCAGTGAAAAGGTAGTCACTGAATGTGCTGGGCCTTGCACAATACAGCACATACCTAGAGCCAGCTGAGACTACAGGGCTGTATATGCAAGTGTCAGTGGGCCAAACACACACACACACACACGCACGCACGCACACACACACACACACACACAGGCACGCACACACACACACACACACACTGTGTGTTATTAGGTGGCTTCTGTCCCTCTCATCCTTCCCATCAAAAGAACATTAGCTCTCAAAAGAGCTGTTTTGGGGTGCTTCTTAGCAATAAGTATCAGCAAGGCCATACACTGGTCGATTTGCCATCAGGTTCGACCAACAGATAGATCCCTTCTGATCGAATCTGATCAGAGAGGGAACGTATGGCCACCTTTACGGCAAACAGATTGTGAATCGATTTCAGCCTGAAACCGATCACGATCTGTGGAGCAGCCACCCCCCCCCCCCCCTCATACATTACCTGCTCCGGCCGGCGCGAGTCCCCTGGTCCGCGCTGTCTTCTTCTCCACTCCGGGCTCCAGACCGTTCCTGCAGCTACTGAACTTCCTGTCCAGGGGAAGTTTAAACAGTAGAGAGCGCTCTACTGTTTAAACTTCCTGCCGGGACAGGAAGTTCTGTGTAGCTGCAGCCGGTCCGAAACCCAGCGTGGAAAGAAGACAGCGCGGACCAGGGGACTCGCGCCGGCCGGAACAGGTAATGTATACCCGCTGTATTGCGTCGGTCGTCAGGCATTCGAACGTCGCTATCGACGCACTCCCGACCCGCCGGCGATCGAGAAAAATCTTCCGCACGGACTTATCGACAGGAACGATCGATTTCGGACGGAAATCGATCGTTCTGTCAGCGGTGTGCGCGCCGATTTCACAGCCGATTTGATCACTGTGATCGAATCGCCCGTACATCGGCGGGAAAATCGTTAGGTGTATGGGCCCCTTAACTAAGCTTTCTGTAATCTCTCTGCAGCAGCAGCCAGCAACCTCTCTCCCTTCTATCACTAACTAATCAGCACACAGAGTGAGATCATGGCCGACGCAGCTGCCTTTTATACAGGGAGCAGGGGGGGGGCTCCAGGAGGGAGTGTAGCTTGATTGACTGCCCCGTATCTGCTGACTGTGATGTAGAGGGTGAAAGTTGAGCCTAATGATGTAGTATAGGGGACGGGTCGAACTCGCATAAAGTTCGCAGTTCACCGCGGACGCGATCCACTTAAAGTTCGCGCGAACAAGTTCGCAGTTGAACCGTTCGGGCTATCTCTAATCCCATTGGTGTTAGGGCTGGCCAGAAACATAGAAGAACTAATGTTAGTGGTAGATGGGCGTAGTAAATTTTTTTCTCCTTTGTGTTTCCAGGGGGCACAAATCACATTGATTTAATGCCAAAGAACTACATGCAGTTTAATTGTGAAAGCAAGTTTTTACTATGTTTCTTTAAACACACACACACACACACACACACACACACACACACACACACACACACACACACACACACACACACACACACACACACACACACACACACACACACACACACACACACACACACACACACACACACACACACACACACACACACACACACACACACACACACACACACACACACACACACACACACACACACACACAGAGAGAGAGAGATACTGCTTGCTTGGCAGTTTGGAAAAAAGCCATTATTTCCAACAATGCAACAATCTTAACAGACAGGAAACTGTCATGGCCATGGCCCTGACATCACACTGAAGGAGGGGTTTCACCACAATGGGTTTGATTCACAAAGCGGTGCTAACCTACTTAGCACCCTGGTTAGCGCGTCTAAAGACTTTAGACGTGCTAAGTAGGTTAGCACCGCTTTGTGAATCAAGCCCCTAAAGTCTTTAGACGCGCTAACCAGGGTGCTAAGTAGGTTAGCACCGGATTTCTCAATCAGATCGCGCGCTAACTTTGCGCGCGTAAAGTTTTATGCGCAAAAAGCTTGTTTAGACGTGCTAAGGGGGTTTTCACAGGCGTGCTAACAGTTAGCACCGCTTTGTGAATCAAGCCCAATATCAGCCATACAGACATCCTTGATTATCTAATCGAGAAAAGGGAAAGATTTTTAGTTGGAAACGGGGTATCGGCTACAGATTGTAATAAAGTTCCATCCTGTGTTGAAGTTCCTCTTTAAGTATCCAGGTTTTTTTGTTCAAACACTGGACAGCAATATGCAGAGGGTAGAGGTGACATTTTACGACAAATTCATTTTTTCACCGTTCACATATTTAATGTGTGAAATATTTCCAATGGATAAAAGTGGCTCAGGCCTTTGGTCCTATAAACTGTGCCACTTCTTGGTTCTGTCTAGTTACTTAGCACAAGGTAACAGCTGTTCCCATTAATTGCTTGTTATTAACCTCAGGTCATATCACTTGACATGCTTGGTGAACTTCATTCACTGCTCCAACACAGACCAGGAGGTGAGGATGATTTATAGACTTGATTTTTCCTTCCTGCTATTGATCTGGAATATCAAGCACCTGTGAGAAATGAGAGCAATTAGAAACATATTCTAGGACACAATGGAACACGCTGCGGCTAGAGAATAATAGAAAGGCTTAAATACATTTTTTTCCCTCTTGCCAGCATTGAAATCATTTTTCTGCTCAACATGTAATGGTATGTTATGTATCTAAAAGACTATTAGAAACCTGGTCTCACCCTCAAGGTCACACATGCTTTAAAAAGGTCGGTAATTACCTCATCTCAGGGGTGGTAAATGCCTTTCAAACATATATGGCTTTGATCCAGCATAAGTGGGGCAGGTTTCTGATGTTTGTTATTGTAGTTCTCCCTGCAGGTACATGACGTGACTGACCACTTGGTAAATGCCAAACTTGATCACCATCTTTTGAGTTAAAGGACAACTATAGTGAAAAAAGTAAGCAGTTAAAATCTGACAGAACCAACAGGATTTGGATTAGTCCATCTCTTCATGTTGGATTCTCTGGGTTTTCTTTGTTTTTAAAAGTACTTCTTGAATGGCAATTTCTAAGTTTAACTGCCAAAGTAGTAAGATACCAACCTCTCTACTCGCTTTTTACTTTGGCAGTTAGATTCTGGAAGTGCAGTTCAGGAAATGCCTTTGAAGACAAAGAAAACCGTGAGAATCCCCCATGAGTAGATGGACGAGTCCAAAACCTGTCGGTTCTGTCAGATTTTAACTACATACTTTTTTTCACTGTAGTGGTCCTTTAATGATACCTGTTTCTGCCTAGTCTTTCCCAAGTTGTATCTATGGCGTTCAGGCCATTTATAAACCTGCCTGACGTACAGTGGTTCCAACCACATCTAAATCCAAGATTTGTTTTTACCTAGTCAAGTTGACCATACCTCCCAACATTTTGAGATGAGAAACAGGGACACTTAAGCCATGCCCCTGCCACACCCCTGATCACGCCCCCGTCACACCCCTAGTCACACATACCATAAAGATTTCCTAAGAAAAATATGTGGTTTATAATTCAAACCACACTGGTCCTTTCTATCCTGATTCGTTTTCCTTCATATTAACATTTTAAAATTAGTAATATATCAATTTAAAGTATCTCCCCAGTATATGCAGCCAGGTGTATAGGTCTCTCCAGTATAGCCAGGTGTATAGGTGTCCCCAGTATATGTAGCCAGGTGTATAGGTGTCCCCAGTATATGTAGCCAGGTGTATAGATATCCCCAGTATAGCCAGGTGTATAGGTCTCCCCAGTATATGCAGCCAGGTGTATATCTGCCACCAGGAAGGGAGGCAGCCAGTGAAAGGGAGCTGGTGGCAAAGTGGTGGAGAAGGGGGGAAGTCTCCCCCCCCCCCCTTCCCTCACCTTGGGGATCCCTTTCCTGGCTCTCCCTTCCGGATTAATGTGTCTCCTCTGATGGCGCAGCGGCTGACAGCGGGCGGGGAGGACTTACCGCTGTCCTTCCAGGTGGCAGAGGGAGCTGTGATCTGTGCAGGGGAGGACTGGCCAGGGGGGAAGGAGGGAGATTTCCCCCCAGGCTGCCTCTCATTCAATGATTTAGGGCTGGTAAAGGGCCTGGTGCATTCAGGTTTTTGTATAAGGCAATGTGAACCACTAGGTTAGCTGGCTGAGAAAAATAAAAGCACAATTAGAGAGCAATTAGAGGGTGGGCAAGCTGGTAAATATACACAGCATGATGCAGAGCAGAAGCTTACCTGCAGGGTCCGTGTGTAAAAAATTTGTCCGGTCTCTCACAGTCCCTCTTTGGACATAATTGTGTGTTTGGAGGGGGTGAGCCTTGGGGAATTAAGGTGGCCATACTTCTGTTGACTGGGCGATCAACCAACTGTTTTGATATTTATTATCGAATTCGATGAAAATCGGTGCCGCCACAAGCATGCCCAATCAATGATTTTACTAATTTCAGGCGGAAATTGGTCGAGTTTGAGATGCTGGGAAATCTCAGGCTGATGTGGTTGATCGGGTGCACAGCGATAACGGCATGCGATAATCATGAAATGCGGACACGACGGAAACCCCTGGCTGTCATCCCTCCAAATGTATTAAGTGACCCTGATGCCTGTGCATTTATTCTTTCACGCAAGCGTCCGTGCTGTATTTCCGCATTGGCGCCACATGTGACTACAAGCATACAGCACGTGGGGCGCATGTGTGACGTCATTTAGGCTGAGGCTGCCATGAAAGCGGGCCTCTAGTTTGTGTTTTCCCCCAGGCCAAAAGGTCCCAGTCCTCCCCTGGATCTGTGCGCCGCTAGTACAAGCGGCGCCCGGAGACTTTTAATGTTTTATAACTGCTTCTCATGATTACACATTATTTAATGATTTATAATTTTTTGAACATTATTTTTAAACGAAGAACAGTACAATATTTTTTTAAAACATTATTTTTAAACGAAAAACAGCACAATATTTTTAAAAAACGTTATTAATGCTTATCACAGGGGGGTCTTAGGTTTAGGCACCACCAGGGGGGCCTTAGGGTTAGGCACCACCAGGGGGATCTTAGGGTTAGGCACCACCAGGGGAGTCTTAGGTTTAGGCACCACCACGGGGGGTCTTAGGTTTAGGCACCACCAGGGGGGTCTTAGGTTTAGGCACCACCAGGGGGGTTTTAGGTTTAGGCACCACCAGGGGGGTCTTAGGTTTAGGCACCACCAGGGGGGTCTTAGGTTTAGGCACCACCAGGGGGGTCTTAGGTTTAGGCACCACCAGGGGGGTCTTAGGTTTAGGCACCACCAAGGGGGTCTTAGGTTTAGGCACCACCAGGGGGGTCTTGGGGTTAGGGGTAGGTACAGGGAGGGTTCTGTATGAGAGGAGGGTTAAGTATAGTTTTAGTAACATTCTTATTAATGTTTTATAAAACGTTATTATACATTTTACTTTTTAAACAGGGAAGATTAACGTTTTTACAATTCCCGATTTCATACACATTATTTAATGATTTATAACTTTATAAAACATTATTTTTAAACGAAATATAGCACAATTTTTTTAAACGTTATTCATGCTTATCGTTTAAAACCCTGCGCCCTTTTTTAATGTACGCATGCTCGGGGCCTCTGCCTGTCATGTGCACTAGTGTTTGCATGAGCGCAGCAACAAGGCACAGTGTAGTTATACTGCATCGGCAAGGTCTCTCCCAGACAAAAAGTTCAAAGCAGACTGGGGTTTCAAGATGTGCTGTCCAAGCTCTTAGCACATAGAAACGTGCAAAACATGAAAACATGGGAACTGGGGTGCAGAAAAATGGCAGCAGGTGTTCTAGACTGATGAGTCAAAATGTTTGGCTGTAGGAGGCAATTTGTGCGTCAAAGGGCTGGAGAGCGGTACAATAATAAGTGTCTGCAGGCAACAGTGAAGCATGGTGGATGATCCTTGAATGTTTGGGGCTGCATTTCTACAAATGGAGTTGGAGATTTGGCTATTATTAACCTATTTTGGTTTCTGGACGTAGAAACTACGTCCAGAAACCATGTGCGCTACCGCGCGCCCCCCGCGGCCGATCGCGCGCGTGCACGCGCACTCCCGGCCGCAGATTCGGTAGTCAGGGAATCAATATATCGGGCTATGAAGCCCGATCACTGATTCCTCTCCCCCGCTGAAAAAGCGACAGCTTCTCTCGGAAGCTGCGCCTTTTCTGGCTTTTCCCTTCCTGATGCGCCACTCTAAGCGTGTGTTACGCTTAGAGTGACGTCATGTAAACAAACTCATGGCCGCCATCTTGTGGCCAAAAAGTAATACTACACCTGAAAATGAAAATAAATTAAAATCAACACACATTTACATTATAAATCTATTGTTTACCCCCCACCCTCCCAAAACTACCCAAATAAAATGTTTACTATAAATAAAAAAAAACCATTACCAAAAAAAAACAAAAAAACATGTAAATATTTACCTAAGGGTCTAAACTTTTTAAATATCAATGTAAAGATGACATATTTCTATATTTTTTTTATTTTAAACTTGTTAATAGTGATAGATGCAAAATGGAAAAAATGCACCTTTATTTCCAAATAAAATATTGTCGCCATAAATTGTGATAGGGACATAATTTTAACGGTGTAATAACCGGGACATATGGGCATATACAATACGTGAGTTTTAATTATGGAGGCATGTATTATTTTAAAACTATAATGGCTGAAAACTGAGAAATAATGAATTTTTCCATTTTTTTCTTATTCTTCCTGTTAAAATGTGTTTACAGTAAAGTGGCTCTTAGCAAAATGTACCCCCCAAAGAAAGCCTAATTGGTGGCGGAAAAAACAAGATATAGATCAGTTCATTGTGATAAGTAGTGATAAAGTTATAGGCTAATGAATGGGAGGTGAACATTTCTCTCGTGAAAACCACGGAACCTGAATGGGTTAATGGTGACCTACCGGCCATGTTCCTTCAAAAACTGTGTGCAAGTGTACCTAGAAGAATTTATGCTGTTTTGAAGATAAAGGTTGGTCACACCAAATATTGATTTGATTTATTCAATGCATTTTGTTGATTGATGAAAATAAGTGATTAACACTTCTATTTTTGAAAGCATTCTTTGTTCACAGCATTTTTTCACACCGAGGGCCTCCTTAAAGGGATACTGTAGGGGGGTCAGGGGAAAATGAGTTGAACTTACCCGGGGCTTCTAACGGTCCCCCGCAGACATCCTGTGTTGGCGCAGCCACTCACTGATGCTTCGGCCCCGCCTCCGGTTCACTTCTGGAATTTCAGACTTTAAAGTCTGAAAACCACTTCCCCTGTGTTGCTGTGTCCTCGATCCCGCTGATGTCATCAAGAGCGCACAGCGCAGGCCCAGTATGGTCTGTGTCTGCGCAGTACACTCCTGGTGACATCAGCGGGAGCGAGGACACGGCAACACAGGCGCAGTGGTTTTCTGACTTTAAAGTCAGAAATTCCAGAAGTGAACTGGAGGTGGGGCCGGAGCATCGGTGAGTGGCTGCGCCAACACAGGATGTCTGCGGGGGACCGTTAGAAGCCCCGGGTAAGTTCAACTCATTTTCCCCTGACCCCCCTACAGTATCCCTTTAAAGAGAGACTGAAGCGAGAATAAAGCTCGCTTCAGACCTCAGAGTTAGCAGGGGCATGTGTGCCCCTGCTAAAACGCCGCTATAGCGCGTCTTAACGGGGGTCCCTTCACCCCCAAATCCCCCTCCGTAATGCGGGGGAGCGCTTCCTGGTTGGGGCAGGGCTAACCGCCGCAGCCCTGCTCCACGCGCGTCTGTCAGCGCGTATCTCCGCCTCTCCCCCGCCCCTCTCAGTCTTCCTTCACTGAGAGGGGCGGGGGAGAGGCGGCGATGCGCCGCTAACGGACGCGACTGGAGGCAGGGCTGCAGCCGTTAGCCCTGCCTCCGGGAGCGACCAAATGCACGACGAAGTGGGTTTGGGGTAGTGTTGGGCGAACATCTAGATGTTCGGGTTCGGGCCGAACAGGCCGAACATGGCCGCGATGTTCGGGTGTTCGACCCGAACTCCGAACATAATGGAAGTCAATGGGGACCCGAACTTTTGTGCTTTGTAAAGCCTCCTTACATGCTACATACCCCAAATTTACAGGGTATGTGCACCTTGGGAGTGGGTACAAGAGGGAAAAAAATTTAGCAAAAAGAGCTTATAGTTTTTGAGAAAATTGATTGTAAAGTTTCAAAGGAAAAATTGTCTTTTAAATGCTGAAAATGTCATGTTTCTTTGCACAGGTAACATGGTTTTTACCGCCAGGCAGTCATAAATGTAATAAAGAGAAGAGGTTCCATAAACAGGGACCGGTAACGCTAACCCAGCAGCAGCAGCAGCACACGTGATGGAACAGGAGGAGGCGCAGGAGGAGAAGGCCACGCTTTTTGAGACACAACAACCCAGGCCTTGCATGAGGACAAGAAGCGTGCGGATAGCATGCTTTTTACCGCCATGCAGTCATAAATGTAATAAAGATAAGAGGTTCAATAAACAGGGACCGGTAACGCTAACCCAGCAGCAGCAGCAGCACACGTGATGGAACAGGAGGAGGCGCAGGAGGAGAAGGCCACGCTTTTTGAGACACAACAACCCAGGCCTTGCATGAGGACAAGAAGCGTGCGGATATAGCAGCAATGCTTTTTGCCGCCATGCAGTCATAAATGTAATAAAGAGAAGAGGCTCAATAAACAGGGACCGGTAACGCTAACCCAGCAGCAGCAGCAGCACAGAGCACACGTGACGGAACAGGAGGAGGCGCAGGAGGAGAAGGCCACGCTTTGAGACACAACAACCCAGGCCTTGCATGAGGACAAGAAGCGTGCAGATAGCATGCTTTTTACCGCCATGCAGTCATAAATGTAATAAAGATAAGAGGTTCAATAAACAGGGACCGGTAACGCTAACCCAGCAGCAGCAGCAGCAGCACAGAGCACACATGATGGAACAGGAGGAGGCGCAGGAGGAGAAGGCTACGCTTTGAGACACAACAACCCAGGCCTTGCATGAGGACAAGAAGCGTGCGGATATAGCAATGCTTTTTGCCGCCATGCAGTCATAAATGTAATACAGATGAGAGGTTCAATAAACAGGGACCGGTAACGCTAACCCAGCAGCAGCAGCAGCACAGAGCACACGTGATGGAACAGGAGGAGGCGCAGGAGGAGAAGGCCACGCTTTTTGAGACGCAACCCAGGCCTTGCATGAGGACAAAAAGCGTGCGGATATAGCAATGCTTTTTGCCGCCATGCAGTCATAAATGTAATACAGATGAGAGGTTCAATAAACAGGGACCGGTAACGCTAACCCAGCAGCAGCAGCAGCACAGAGCACACGTGATGGAACAGGAGGAGGCGCAGGAGGAGAAGGCCACGCTTTTTGAGACGCAACCCAGGCCTTGCATGAGGACAAAAAGCGTGCGGATATAGCAATGCTTTTTGCCGCCATGCAGTCATAAATGTAATACAGATGAGAGGTTCCATAAACAGGGACCGGAAACGCTAACCCAGCAGCAGCAGCACACGTGATGGAACAGGAGCAGGCGCAGGAGGAGAAGGCCATGCTTTTTGAGACACAACAACCCAGGCCTTGCATGAGGACAAAAAGCGTGCGGATATAGCAGCAATGCTTTTTGCCGCCATGCAGTCATAAATGTAATACAGATGAGAGGTTCAATAAACAGGGACCGGAAACGCTAAACCATCCCAGATGTTCATTGGTCATGTTACTTGGTTGGGGTCCTGGAGTGTTGCGTAGTCATTTCCAATCCAGGATTGATTCATTTTAATTTGAGTCAGACGGTCTGCATTTTCTGTGGAGAGGCGGATACGTGAACCTTGCAGGCAACGGCATTCTTCAAGCTTCGGGTTATTTTGCTGACCACGTGCTCATGCAACTCAGGCACTGCAGAGCGCGCAAAGTGGTAGCGGCTGGGAACCACGTAACGTGGGATGGCCACTGACATCATGCCCTTGAAGCTGTTTGTCTCCACCACTCGATATGGCAGCATTTCGCAGGCCAGAAGCTTGGCTATGCTGGCTCTTACTGCCACGGCCCGGGGGTCATTTGCTGGCAATTTCCTCTTGCGCTCAAACATCTCCGAGACAGACAACTAAACCGTAGGGCTGCACAACGAAGGGCTGTTGGTTGTTGTGTTTGATGAACACTGGGAGACCTCAAGAGCACTACTCCGGAAAGTGACAGTGTCAGCGTCATCTGATTTTTTGGAATGTTTTGAACCACGCAATGGCTGGGCTACTGCTGCTGCTGAGGCGGGTCTGGTGGTGAGTCTGGTGAACCCAAGGGAGGCAGTGTTGCTGGTGGTACCCTGTCCTGCCGCGTTTGCCCACAGAGTGGGATGTTTGGATAGCATGTGGCGGCTCATGCTGGTGGTGGAGAGGTTGTTAATACTTTTCCCCCTGCTCAGGCGGGTCTTGCACACCTTGCAAATCGCCATGGTAACATCCTCAGTGCAGTCTTCAAAGAAAGCCCAGAATTTGGAGCACCTGCCTTGCTGGCGATTTCTGTTTGCGCCTCTTTTGCCTCTCACTTGAACTTCCACGCTTGTGGTGCCTGAAATTGCGCGCCGCCTACCTTGTGGCACAAGGCGAACTCGTGCAGCAGTGGGTTCTTCAACAGACTCATCTGTGCTGCTGCTACGACGGCGATGTTCTCGTTCACAAACAAAATCTGGGTCTATGTCCACATTGTCCATACCCTCCTCTTCCATCTCCTCAAACTCGTCATATGTCATTGTGGGGGGCCGCCGCCGTGGAGTACAGCTCCCCAGCACAACCGTCAGGGGAAACACCTCTTCCCTTGCCCCTCCCTCTTTCACCGGATTTCTTCCTCATTTCACTTATCCTTACAGTACACGCTGACTGGCAGCAGTACAGTGGCAGTACAGAAATGCTATACAGTGGTGGGTGAGCGGTGTACCACTATTGCCAGCAGCGACACAGAGCACAATGCTATACAGTGGCGGGTGAGCGGTGTACTACTGTTCCCAGCAGACAAAGAGTGGCAGTAAACACAATGCTATATAGTGTGGCTGAGCCGTGTACACAGAGTGGCAGTAAACACAATGCTATATAGTCTGCTATATAGTCACCCCGAACGGGGTGATGTTCTGCAGCACCCGAACAGTGGCGAACACTGTTCGCCCAACACTACTGGGAACGCAGATTTTAGTACCTAAACACACGATACAACATGTTTTCCGGGGTCGGACTCTGAGGCACATACAGATGGTCCCGATCATCATCCTCATCATACAACTCTTCTCCTGAGTCTGACCCACCCACCACCTCTGCCACCCCAACATCCCCAGACACAGTCACAGACCCCTCATCGTCCTCAACATTAACTTGGGATGCTGGCCTGAGCCCGACCTCCTCCTCCACATCAGGCCCCATCATCCCCTCAATGGCAGCCCTCATTAATCGCTCTGGCGCCGGACCGATGGACACAACGTTCTCCTCCGGGGAGGGCTGCTGCTGACCACTGGCTGCTGGGGTGGATGTTATAGCTTGCGTGGGGCGTTGGCTGTTGCTGTTGTTGGGAGTGCTGCTCACAGCGGAGGTCTCTGAGGAACTCATGGTGAGCTCATATAGTGGTTGACGGTGAGTGGAGTATTACTGATCCCAGCAATATACACACTGACTGGCAGAGTACGCAATGCTATATAGTCTGGCTGAGCCGTGTACACAGAGTGGCAGTGAACAATGCTATATAGTCTGGCTGAGCGGTGTACACAGAGTGGCAGTACACACAATGCTATATAGTCTGGCTGAGCCATGTACACAGAGTGGCAGTAAACAATGGTATATAGTCTGGCTGAGCGGTGTACACAGAGTGTCAGTAAACAATGGTATATAGTCTGGCTGAGCGGTGTACACAGAGTGTCAGTAAACAATGGTATATAGTCTGGCTGAGCGGTGTACACAGAGTGTCAGTAAACAATGGTATATAGTCTGGCTGAGCGGTGTACACCGAGTGTCAGTAAACAATGGTATATAGTCTGGCTGAGCGGTGTACACAGAGTGTCAGTAAACAATGGTATATAGTCTGGCTGAGCGGTGTACACAGAGTGTCAGTAAACAATGGTATATAGTCTGGCTGAGCGGTGTACACAGAGTGTCAGTAAACAATGGTATATAGTCTGGCTGAGCGGTGTACACAGAGTGTCAGTAAACAATGGTATATAGTCTGGCTGAGCGGTGTACACAGAGTGTCAGTAAACAATGGTATATAGTCTGGCTGAGCGGTGTACACCGAGTGTCAGTAAACAATGGTATATAGTCTGGCTGAGCGGTGTACACAGAGTGTCAGTAAACAATGGTATATAGTCTGGCTGAGCGGTGTACACAGAGTGTCAGTAAACAATGGTATATAGTCTGGCTGAGCGGTGTACACAGAGTGTCAGTAAACAATGGTATATAGTCTGGCTGAGCGGTGTACACAGAGTGTCAGTAAACAATGGTATATAGTCTGGCTGAGCGGTGTACACAGAGTGTCAGTAAACAATGGTATATAGTCTGGCTGAGCGGTGTACACAGAGTGGCAGTACACACAATGCTATATAGTCTGGCTGAGCGGTGTACACAGAGTGGCAGTACACACAATGCTATAGAGTCTGGCTGAGCGGTGTACACAGAGTGGCAGTACACACAATGCTATGTAGTCTGGCTGAGCGGTGTACACAGAGTGGCAGTAAACACAATGCTATATATAGCGTGGCTGAGCGAGGTGCACAGTGGCAGTACACACAATGCTATATAGTCAGGCTGAGCCGTGTACACAGAGTGGCAGTACACACAATGCTATATAGTGTGGCTGAGCGAGCGGTGTACTACTATTCCCAGCAGACACAGAACAGTAAACACAATGCTATATAGTGTGGGTGAGCGAGCGGTGTACCACTATTCCCAGCAGACACAGAACAGTAAACAGAATGCTATATAGTGTGGCTGAACGAGCGGTGTACCACTATTCCCAGCAGACACAGAACAGTGAACAGAATGCTATATAGTGTGGCTGAGCGAGCGGTGTACTACTATTCCCAGCAGACACAGAACAGTAAACAGAATGCTATATAGTGTGGCTGAGCGAGGTACACAGAGTGGCAGTAAACAGAATGCTATATAGTGTGGCTGAGCGAGCGGTGTACTACTGTTCCCAGCAGCGACACACAATGACTGGGGGGGACCCTGGCTAGCGTGGCTGGAGAGCGAACTACCCTGCCTGCCTACCCAAAGCTAAACCCACAGAGAAATGGCGGAGATATGACGTGGTTCGGGTATTTATTTACCCGAACCACGTGACCGTTCGGCCAATCAGAGCGCGTTCGGGCCCGAACCACGTGACCCGTTCGGCCAATCACAGCGCTAGCCGAACGTTCGGGGAACGTTCGGCCATGCGCTCTTAGTTCGGCCATGTGGCCGAACGGTTTGGCCGAGCACCGTCAGGTGTTCGGCCGAACTCGAACATCACCCGAACAGGGTGATGTTCTGCAGAACCCGAACAGTGGCGAACACTGTTCGCCCATCACTAGTTTGGGGGTGAAGGGACCCCCTTTGTGCGGCGCGATAGCGGCGGTTTAGCAGGGGCACACGTGCCCCTGCTAACTTTGAGCTCTGAAGCGAGATTTATTCTCGCTTCAGAGTCTCTTTAAGGAGGCCCTTGGTGTGAAAAAATGCTGTGAACAAAGAATGCTTTCAAAAATAGAAGTGTTAATCACTTATTTTCATCAATCAACAAAATGCATTGAAGTTCAGGTAAGTTCAGCTCATTTTCCTTCGACCCCCCTACAGTATCCCTTTAATTATCCTAATACCTAGCATGCGAGCAGCTCAAAACACAAACACAAACACCTCTGAGTTAAAATAATAAAGACAGATACTTGTCTCAGTGGTAGGAAGCCCCTGGATTGTCCAGAGGCTTGCTGCCTACTCTAATGCTGGGCATACACGGTTCGTTTCTGCCACTGATAGATGGTTCGATAGATAATTTCCAACATGTCCGATCTCCCTTATAGAAGCGGAAGATAAGAGAATTGAGTGGAGAATCGAGCCGTAAAATCGATCTAGAGCAGAATCAAGTGGCAGAAAAGCGTTGTGTATTCCCACCATTACACCCCACTGTTACAGCGCTATGTCCCTCTCTACCCATTCAACTCAAGCAAGTTGAATAGGTTTTTTTCAGGGTGTGAGCGGTGAGCGCAGCCATGGAAGAGCCTGTCTGAGCTGTGCATGTGTGAGTAAGGTCTGCGTATGCCCAAAATAAGGAAGCACAGATTTTTCCTCTGTGCACAAGTTTGTTCTACTGGGCATGCGTGAACCTTACTCACACATGTCAAGTATGGACAGGCTTGTCTATGGCCTTACTCGTACACTGAAGAAGACAAGACAAATAGCACGTATATTGTGCTTTTCTCCTGGCGGACTCAAAACCCCAGAGCTGCAGCCACTAGGGCGCGCGCTCGTGTACAGTCTTGCCCAAGGTCTCCTATTGAATAGGTGCTGGCTTACTGAACAGGAAGGGCTGAGATTCGAACCCAGGACTGTGTCAGAGGCAGAGCCCTTAACCAGTACAGTATCCAGCCACTGACGAACCCTATGTAACTAGCTTGAGTTGAATAGGTAGAGAGGCACTGTTTTGTCATATTCAACATATGTTCTCATTTATGAAAATCATTTTGACAACTAGAAATAATTAACTGTAACTGTAGTGTTATAATAACCATTCTGTAATAGAGATGAAGTCAAACAGGAGCTAAATCAATTAACACTTTAATAAATTAAACTTAAACCAATCCATCCATGCTAAGACCTGGTCCTAGCTTTTTTTTCCAGAATGTAATGAACATATTTCAGGTAACTTTTGTGTCCATACGTGTTTGCTAAGGGTGGACAGAGTTGCTAGCCATGTAACTTGTTGTGTTTGTATTTGAAGTACAATGGCTGGCAAAAATTCCTTTTAGTAACGTAAGTTAAGTGATAATCAGACAGCAAACAGGCTTAACATTACTGTAGGAGCCAGCACAGCATATTGCTATTCGACGAGTATTCCTCAGGACGCTCTCAACTGCAAGTCTGTGAGAGCGACTGTCTTCCGTTTATTTATATCTTTTGTGATTTCAGGGAGGAAGTAAGGGCTCCGTCGACATTTCACATATTGTAAGTGCTATTTCATGGTTTTCTAAATACATTTTTTTCTTAGAAATAGGAAAGAGATCAACTCAATGTAACTAGTGGTTTTAGTGTTATGCTGAGTAGATGTTATTTGTTTATTTTGTAATTAAAGAGGAATTCCAAGAAGGGCACAAATATTATCAACTCCAGTTTCTCCACAGTATTGGAAGACCTTTTTGAAGCCACATACACAATCTTGATTTTCATCATCCCAAAATGGTCATTCATAATTGTCTTGGAGGAAAATGTAGTGTGTATACAGGTGACTTTTGTTGATGTTGGTGAGATCATTACTGGTTCCTCATGTTGGTTAACTAATGACTAACCGCTAGTGTGTTTCACATAGCAGGGCCCCTCTAGAGACTTAGGGACCTTTATGCTACTATTAAGTGCAATTGTAGCCAGTAAAAAAAAAAATGCGTCCCCCTGCATTTTTACACGTGGCTTTCAGATACATTCATGTGTATTTTTTGTTTTTTTCTGCATTTGCGATGTGAAGCACAGGTAAAAATCCCAGAACACCACATAAAAACTGTTTCCTTGCTTTGTATGTACTTCCTATTCAAAAAGAAAGCAACACATAAATGGGGACTTTGGTGACTTTCCTGAGGAAATGCATGGTCC